>NC_026002.2:51411602-51477257 GCF_000442705.2 Elaeis guineensis
AGTTCAATTGGATTGAGACTCTAGTAAAGAGTCCCACTGAACTGAGACTCTGGAGAAGAGTCTCACTAGACTGGGATTCTACTATTAATGAAAGATTTATTAATAATTAAATTGATAATTGACTCAATTTGATTGAGTAAAGAGGTTCAAATCAAGTCTAATTGAATTGGATTTAGTTTGACTTAGATTGGAGTTGATTTGATCAAGCCTAATTATGAGAGAAACTTGTTCTTGATTTGATCAGAACTTGGATTTAGTTAATTCTTAATTGGGTTAGAAATTTATTGAAATGATTGGATTTTTCATTAGATTAGAGTCCTTCCTCTCATTGGGTTTCAACCAGATTTGATTGGATTTGGAATAAAATTAAAAATGGAGAGTCCCAGCCAACAGGGACTCTCTCTCCCTTATGCATGCCCTGGACCCATGCCATTTCTACAAGCAAAAAGAGGTTTTGCATGAGATTTTTTGGGCATGAGAAAGGAGGGCACAGAGAGGGTGTGTAGCACTCCTTATTAGTCATTCATCTTATCTCTTTTCTGGTTTGAATTCAATCCGAATCAAGGATAAGGAGATAAGAAGGAAAGAGATCCATTTAAATTAGAAAGATGGGTGGCGTCAAACAATTGTTTTTGTTTGTGTGTTAGGTTTTTGTTGGCATGAGAAAGATCTAATTTTTTTCTTACACCATCACATAATTTTGAAAAATTTTGGTTGCCCCATATGGATGTGGCGTGGAGTTTCTTGGTGCCCCCCTCTTGACCCAAAACCCTAATGCCTAACTATATAAAGGGGGTCCAATAGTTGGATGCCCTATATGTGAGATTGGTTGAATTTTGTTTCCCCTCCAAAGCTCTCTTCCCTTCCTCCACTAATTTTTCTTTCCCTCTGGAGTGTCCAAGAGATCAAAAGAAGAAGAATATCAGCTTTTAAAGATTCTTGCGAGCTAGCACTTTCAAGGAGCCTGATCAGCATCTGTTCTTCGTGTGGATGATCTGTAGAGGCCGAACACCTTTGTCCAGCTGCAAACGATCTGAAGAAACTTCTATCCACATGATACACTTGTGGAGATCAGCAACTCATGCTTTGGTATTAAGTTCTGAACTAGTTAGATTAGGATTGGTTGGATCTAAGGGTTAGATCTAATATAGAGCATTGATATGATCAATGCTGATTTTTATTTTTAGATCTTAAACTCATATTAAATCATATCATAGGTCTTGATATGGTAGTTTAGATTAGATCTTATGCATGTAATATAGGTTAAATCATTTAATCTAACAAGATTCGCTGTGAAAATTTTAAAATTGCATGCATAGAACTACTAGTATTTTCTTCAATTGGTATTAGAGCCTCGTTCAATATAATATGATTTCATATGTGTTTAGTTTTGATTTTATGTTATTTAGACTAGATCTAAATAAGTTTTATTTTTGATTTGATATTTGATCAGTCCTGTACATGTTAGATTAGATGATCTGAGTAGCAAAGTACTCAGATTGGATAATCATCAGGCCGTCTGATCATAAGAGCAAGTAGGATTACATGACCCTCTCCTCCTATTCAATGGGATACTCTTATGGCATGTAGGGGTACCACTGTGAGATCTCACAAAGAAGAATGCAAAAAGAAGAACTTATTTTTCTGCAAAATCTTAGATCTTGAAATCTTAGGATTTATTGTATGTGATACAAGTTGAAAGAAAAGTAACAACATCTAATCTAAATGTTTAAAATTGTTTTAATAAGATTCATGATCATAAAAAGTTTAGATGTGATCTAAAAAGATTTTATAATTTAATGTAAAATATTTGCATGAGAAATAGTTTTAAAAACTTAATCTAAACCCATATTTATGCTGAACTTAATTAAGAATTAAGTGTATAATCGATTAGATCTAGAATTGTAATTTAAGATCTAATGACATTGCATAAAACATAGGAGCATGGGTTAGCTCAAATCAGATTCTTTTAATTGGGTTAGACCTAAGACTAGAATCAAAAAGTTAATAGATCATGTAGAGAAATTGGTTAAATCTAACCAAATATTGAATTAGATTAAATCAAAATTTTCTCTAGAATCAATACAATTATTGTAAATGATCAAGTCCATGTCTTTGATTAGATCAAATGGACCTTGATTGTGGCTCAGTGGTTGAACCCGAGTCATTAGGCTGATTAAATCAAAATTAATTAACCAATTGGTGTCTAAGATAAGTCTAGCATTTTGACCAATGATTTTTAATTGGGAGTGGCTTATCTATCCATTTTGATGGTGTCTAAGGCAAGCTTGGCATATCCTTCCACTGAACTCACTTATCTGGCCAATTTGGATGATTATATTTTGATTAGAATGCTAAGTGATTCAAGTTGACCCATGCCATTAAGGTCAATCAATGTGACTAATTTAGGTGCCATTTCAACCAGTATGATCCTAATCCAATTCATTGACTATTGGATTTGTGTCTTGAAAACCAATTGTTGGCTGACATATTATATAATTTTAGAGCTCAAACTGGTACTTGTAATCTTTATTATCAATAAAGGATATTTTTATTCCAATCATGTTTATGTGTCCATGATTTGTCTTAGAAATTAACAAAGATGACTTTTGTATATTCTTAAAGTGTTAAAAATTTGAGACATACATAAATTAGTGGTTAATTTCTAAATACTTTCGATCAAAGAATCATCACCAAGGACAGTGATCAATTCATTTGAGATCGGTGCATGGTTCTCCTCTCTTGTGGACAGATGAGTCTTGGGTCTGAAGTGTAAAGATATTGAGATGAGGGTGCGGATGGTTGTTAGAGAACAACTTGCATGGAGTATGACCAATATGAGAACCACATAGATGTCTACTCACTCATCAATGATCTTCTTAATGCTGCAGTGGTGTGAGTTGTTATTTGACCTATAGTGTCATTGGCTATTCGCAGTGAGGCTACTGAGTTTGACTGCATGCTTTTTGATTCTTAGCCATTCGGATCCTTGCTGTGTATGCTGGCTTCAATAGATTTAGATTCACTGTTTGGAGTAGGATGCACCTAGATAGAATCTATCGATCTTGATAGAAAAGAAGAAGTTCTATGCGATTTGCGAGACTTAGTTCAGAAAGTCTTTAGCCAAAGCAAGTGTGAATACTGAAAAAGAGTTTTCACAAAATTCACAAATAAACTCGAGTCAAGCCAATCTTATATATGACTAATAATGGGGTATGATAAGTTCTCTATGACCTTTGTCAAGTCGAAACTCATGATAGAAGGACTGAATTATACAATAACTATACTTAGGGGTTCGTACTTTCATTCTACTGGATTGCCACTACATAATGCTAGATGTCACTGGTGGATTGTGAGACTCATCGGGCATCGTCTTAATGATCGATGACTCTCAAAGGATAGAATTAAAAATATTCCAATCCATCGAAAAGAGTTTTGATGATATTATGATGGAGATCACAATATATCTCACTACCAGATAGAATGGAACCTATGAGGTCACACATTAAGAGATTTAATTTTGAATTTGCCAATTGAGCTTATGAAGTTCTAATTGGGTTAGGGTTTATTGAAATCCTATTGGGTTTAATTAAATCATGCTAGCACATGGTTAAACCTAATTCTTCTCGAAACTTCGATTTGATCAAGTCCATAGCCTTGAACCTAGCCTAAATCCATTTGAATTTAAGTAGGCTCTTAATTATGAGCTCAAAAAGATTTGATTAAGTCAATAAGTTGGCATAATTATCCTAACATTATCTCTACATTATCTCCTAATTATCTCTAAATATGTGTGTGGAATAGAAGGAAAGAAGGGTGGCACCTTCTTCTCTTTTTGACAAGACCAGGGGGCACCAACCCCCTAGATATGGCAAGAGGGGCCCACCCCCTTCTTAAGGATTGGCATGGAGGAGAGAGAAAGGGGCCACGCCCCCTCTCATATGTTATGAAATCCCTAAGAGGCGCCAAGTGTGGGCGCCCCAAACTACCTGCCCTATATGAGATGGGGCACCTCTTGTACCTATCTTAAGGGACTGATTATATACCAATTATATCTAATTTTATTGAGAAAAAATTAGATTAAAAAGGTAGAGTATTCTTATGAGATAAGAATGTACCTTTTTAAGATAATTAGATTCCTCTTTTGAGTCAAGATAGAGCCGATATAAAGAGAAGGTCTCTAGGGTTTCAAAGTAATAGAATTTTGGTGAAACCAAAAGGTCTCTCTCTTTTCTCCATGCCTCCCCTCCTCCCTCTCTTCTCCTTTATATGCCCAAGGGTTGGCATCCCATCTTCCACATGCCAAGGGTAGAGATGCTGTCAATCTACAGCAAGGAACGTAGAGAAAAGGCTGCAGATCAAGGAGTTGATGTCACAGTCCAAATCAAAGAGTTGATCAAGATTCTCAAGATTGAGATTCTATTTGGAGAAGAAAAATCTACTATGAAGAGATCAGTTCGAGATTGATTTCGATAGATACCCATAGAGATCGGACACGTGTGCGGCTAGAGCATCTACGAATCCGTGATGATCGATAGCGATGAATATCTACCCATACTAAAGTATTGAGATTCGATCTCATACTTATTTTAAATTTTAAATCATATATTTATTTTCTCCTGGGCTTTGGGTAGGATTAGATTTGATCTTATGTATGTGGGGTTAAAGGGTTTAACCTATTTATTTTTTGCTGTAATCAAAAAGAGTTTTTTGAAATATACACATGCTGCCTATCTGATTTTCTAATAGTGGTATTAGAGCCACTGATTTTTGAAAACACATATGATCTGATTTTTCTATTAGATCTGAAAGTTTTAGTAATTTAAAATTGATCTTGTGCTGATATAAGGTTGTCTTCATATAGGGTTTACCTCCTATATTATAAAGGTTATCCTAGTACAAGATTGATTGATTTTAAAAACTATTTTCAAATCAAATAAATTAATCTTTTAGATCTCAAAATTAACATATGTGATATATTTAATTTTAAATTTAGATCTAAAATTAAAATGATTAAAAGTTTACATCAAACTGATATAAGGTTGTCCTGATATACGGTTTACCCCCTATATTGTAAAGATTGTCATAATTTGATGTGAATCGATTTTTAAAAAAATATTTTTAAAATATTTTAATCATTATTTTAGATCTAATTATATATATATTTGATATATTTAAATTTAATTTTAGATCTAAAATTTGATGTATATGTGATGCATATTTAATTTAGATCTGAAACTACATATATATGGTATATGACATTAGATTTAGATCGAAACAGTTTCAAGATCATAAGCCACTAATTGCATGCAATGAAATATAATCTAAAAATTATTTTTAAATTTAAAATTATATTATTTCATATGGATATGGATTGAATAAATTAGGTCTAGTAATCAAACTACAATTAGAGTCTAATTGATTAGATCAAGTTAGAACCCATTTTTGATTTTGAGCAGTTGATTGAACCTAATTGATGGTTGATTAGGATTAGATCAAAGGGACTCAAAGTTGAGTTTATTTATAGTTGATCATATCGATTTATATTTTGATGTGAGTTAATTAACTCAAGATCAAATTTGGCTCAGTGATTCGGGCCTGTTTCAATAGGTTAACCTGATCGATTCTAATCGACCAATTTGGTGTTTAAGGTAAGTATTTAGATGACGGTTATTTAATTGATTTCATTGTCTGACCTGATCAGTTCTGATTGGTATCTAAGGAAAGCAATAGGGGGACCCTCACACATCTTAACTTATCTGGCCATTTTGGGAGATTCAGTTTCATGTTAGATTACTTGTTGACTCGAATTCACCCATGCCGACTAAGCTGGTTAGACATATTTATATGCTGACTTAAAATAATCAGTCAGATATCAGATCTGTTGATTTAGAAGAGATCTAAATCCAAATCTCCTCATTAAATATTAAGTTTAGATGTCTTCCATCATTATAGAGATGCGGGTGCCTTCCTGACGTTGATCGTTCTCGACTGGTTACAATGATTTGGTTGCATCGAAAAGGTATAATCACTCTATTGATATTTGATGTCCCAGAGTAGAGATGGAATTGAGCCCAACAACTATTAGGAGAGGGTCTCAATGATGGCTTTGCATCCGCTGGTGAACTATAGGTCTAATTTAACTAAGAAATGTGCCAATAACTGTTAGGTAAGGCCACAGGACTTAGAGACCAAACCTACTACATCTTGCTTAGTGAAGCAATGGACAAAGTGTTGTCCACTCATTGGTCTATACTCATCAATAACTATTAGATAAGGTGTATATAGATTAATAGGACCACAGTACCCACTTAAAATCGATCGCATATAGATTTTCGTTTCTCCATCTGAGAAGTGTGGAAGATTTGAGAAAATAGTGAGATCCTTTGTTTGTTTTTAAAGTTCCTAGAACAAATAATCTTATAAGTACAAATATCTAACTAGAAATTATTCTCTCTGTAGATAACCATGTCGAGTTCCAACCCTTTAGTCTATATCCTAGATACCAATAGGTTACCGGCACCAATTACAAAGACTAACTCTAAAATTTGAGAATCATTCTCAACTCTAAGAAACTCACCCATGTTCTTGATCAGAAAGCACCTGTGTTATCTGCTCGTCCATCTCTGATCAATGAGCTATACTTAAAAAATGGATAGATGAAGATAACAAGGCAAAGTGGTACATATTAGCATCCATATCCAATGATTTTTAGCGATAGCATGAAGACATGAGGACTGTCAGAGAGATGCTAACTCACCTGCAAGAGTTGTATGATGAGTAGAGTTGCATAGCTCACTTTTAGATCTCTCAGAGACCTTTCAGAGTAAAGATGCATAATGGACAGTCCGTCAATGATCATTGTTTGACAATAATCAAGAACATAGAGGAGCTTCAGAAGCTCAGTATGAACATGGACAAGGAATTAGAAGTGGATTTGTTTGACATATTAATGTGCTGACCTAATTTAATCAGTCAGATATCAGATATGCTAATTTAGAAGAGATCTAAATTCAAATCTCCTCATTAAATATTAAGTCTAAATATCTTCCATCATTATAGAGATACGGGTGCCTTCCTGACATTGATTGTTCTTGACTGGTTATAATAGTTTGGTTGCATCGAAAAGGTACAATCACTCTATTGATATTTGATGTCCTAGAGTAGAGATGGGATTGGGTCCAACAACTATTAGAAGAGGGTCCCAGTGATGGCTTTGCATCCATTGGTGAACTATGGGTCTAACTTAATTAAGAAATGTGCCAACAACTGTTAGGTGAGGCCACAGAACTTAGAGACCAAACCCACTGCATCTTGCTTAGTGAAGCAATGGATAAAGTGTTGTCAACTCATTGGTCTATACTCATCAATAACTATTAGATAAGGTGTATATAGATTAATAGGACTGCAGTACCCACTTAAAATCGATCGCGTATAGGTTTTCATTTTTCCATCTGAGGAGTGTGAGAGATTTGAGAAAATAGTGAGAGCCTTTGTTTGTTTTTAAAGATTTTAGAACAAATAATCTTATAAGTACAAATATCTAACTAGAAACTATTCTCTCTGTAGATATCCATGTCGAGTTCCAATATTTTAGTCTGTATCCTAGATACCAATAGATTGACCGGCATCCATTACAAAGACTGGCTCTAAAATTTGAGAATCATTCTCAGCTCTGAGAAACTCACCCATATTTTTGACCAAAAAGTGCCTGTATTACCTGCTCATCCATCTTCGATCAACGAGCTGTACTTAAAAAGTGGATAGATGAAGATAACAAGGCAAAGTGGTACATATTAGCATCCATATCCAATGATCTTCAGTGACAGCATAAAGACATGAGGACTGTCAGAGAGATGCTAACTCACCTGCAAGAGTTGTATGATGAGCAGAGTCATATAGCTCACTTTGAGATCTCTCAGAGACTTTTCAGAGTAAAGATGCATGATGGACAGTCCGTTAATGATCATTGTTTGACAATGATCAAGAACATAGAGGAGCTTCAGAAGCTCGGTATGAACATGGATAAGAAATTACAAGTGGATCTGATTCTCCAGTCTCTTTCTGAATCATATGGACAGTTCATCATGAACTACCATATGAATAAAATAGATACTACTTTGTCAGAGTTATTGAATATGCTGATAACAGTAGAGGGCACCTTGAAAAGTTCAAGGGGTACAGTTTTGGCTGTGGAGTGGACTTCCTCAAAAAGAAAATCTTCTTTTAAGAAGAAGAAAAAACCTGTGAAGAAACAAAAAAATGAGGTCAAGTCCAAGAAGTAGGTTCCTAAAAAGGCCGACGATAAGAAAAAATATTTTCATTGTAACTGAAGGAACCAGATCTAGGGTTTCTAGGTTAGATCTTGAAACTTTTTCAAGATCAGGCAGCGGAAGACTAAAATAAATCAAAATTTATTTTATAAAACCAAAGAATCTCTAGATCTAAGATTCTATTATATGATTATTACATGGCATTAAATAAAAAATTAAAATATAAAGAGCAAGAACTACATGTTGATCATATCAACATGTTTCAATACTACATCTAATGTATGTAAAATATAATAGATAAGATCTATTACCTTGCAAGTTAGATGTTCTAACTTTACTGATCTGGGCTTGAGGATGATGTTGTGAGCCACACACGTATCCGGTCTCTAGGAGTTATCCACACAAGCCCATGAATCACGATCAGAAGTCCTGATCCAAGAAATCAGCACAGTATGCTGGTACTGCGCTGATCCTTCTTTGATGATCGATCAGATGCCTCCTTCTTCTTGATTTGGACTCTTTCAAAGATACGAAGTAGGAAGAGTTTTAGATATGAGACACTCTTAGAAAACTCACAGATGGAGGAAGGAAAGAAGGTGCACAATATATGCCATAAAAGCCACAAAAATCTCAAAAAAAAATCTGGATAAAATTAGTACCATAAGGAAAGAGTTTTGGTTTTCTAAAATTCTATTTCATAGAATTTGAAATCCAAACTAATTCCTACTTTGACTTGATCCACAACCACATTCTATAAGAGAGAAAGAGTGAAAAGCTTTAGACATGTATGAAGGCCTGGGAGAGAAGGTTTTGTCGCACAAAATAAGAGAGAGTGGGCGTGGGGGGCTAAGGTGGTGCAAGGTGGAATCCTAGTCTTACTAGGATTCAATCTATGACTTGTTCGAATTTGGTTTCTCAAACCAAATCAAACCAAAATCAAATCAATCTAATTAAAATATATCTTAACCTAATTAAAAATCTAATTTAATTAGATTAAATTAGATTTAAATCTGATTTAATTTTTTAATCGAATTAGAAATTAGGTTGATCCAAGTCCTAATTGAACTAAGATTAGTTTTTTCTTGCACTTGGCTTATCCAATAAATCAATTGGACTTGATCCAATCAAACCCAAACTAAATCTAATTAAATTATATTCAATTAAACTTAATCTCAATCTATTGGCTTAATCAAATTAAGTCAATTAGCAATTGAATTACTAATCGATTCTCCTGCAACACTTGCACTAGGTTAAATATCAATCGTATTGATCGTTTAACCCTAGAATGATTCTTAATCGTTGATCAACCATCCAATCAGATCGTAAACTCTAATATGTGTGATCTTATAGGTCTGAACCTAAGTCGATAGTACAGAAATAAATTTTTATACCAATCGAAGTGACCATCTAGCAATGGTATCCGATGGTCGGATGGTCGAATATGTAGAACAACATCCTTAGAACCCATACGGATATAGTTTTCATATAATTCATCCCCTTGACCAAAATACTTATAGGATACCTTATGTTGCTCCTTGGATTGATTTTGATGATTACAAAACATTTGAAGGGGTTACTAATGATTTTCGCTTGAAAAAGACTTATTGCATTTCAGGGGCAAAATCATAATTTTACCAAACCCTGATTTGAAAGTATCAAGTGCTAGAACAAAAGATTTGTGATCCATTGATGAAAATTTTATAGTTTTTGAACATGTATTTTGAAAGATATTCATGATTGAAAATTTGAGTCGACCCCATGAGTCGACTCATGGCACACAGAGCTGATTGGCACGCAAAATTTTTTGGTTGGCACAGTCTGTGAGTCGACCCTATGGGTCGACCCCCAGGCATGAGTCGACTCATGGGTCGACCTCTGCTATTTTTAGGCCAAAATTACAGAACCATTATTTTCTGCTGTTTTCCACAGAGGTCGACCCCATGAGTCGACCCATGAGCATGAGTCGACCCATGAGTCGACCCCTGTGACGGAAAAGTTTCGTAATGGCTAGTTTTTAACCTATTTTAAGTACATTTAATGCTCATTTAATGTGGTCTAACGGCTCTATTTCAGCCCAGATTGCACTCCACCATTCCTAAAAGATATAAAAGGGACTAAAAGGTGGGAATCAAGCAAGAAGAGAGATTTTTGAAAAGAGAATTTCAAGCATACTTTTCAGTCCCAAGCAAGAGCTCACTCAAAGCATTCAAGAAGCTTTTAATTCAAGCTCACTAACTCCTCAAGTGCTCATTCAAGTCTCCAACCACCTTGAGAAAATCAAAAAGAGCCTTCTTCTCTTTGAGTAAAGTATATTTAAAGCCTCATTCGCTCATTAAAGGAGCTTCTTTTGTATTTTTTGTGCTATTGATTGTAATACTCTGTTTGAGTTATTGTTTTTGTTTTGGAAGGGTTCCAAAATAAGGGAAGGTTGATCCAAACCTTGAATCGAAGTGTATTGGGTTGGCTTGTACCCGAAAAATAAGTGGAGTAGCTTGGGATAGCTAGAGTCAGAGGTTCCGACGAGTGTATTCAAGTTGAATACAAGTTAGTGGATTGGAATTCCCAAGTAGGAGCTTGGAAAGTGGATGTAGGTGTAAGGTTGGCACCGAACCACTATAAATCTTTTTTATTTGTGTTGTGCCTAATTGCTCTTCTTTAGAACTTCTTTATTCTCTTGCATTCTTGCATTTAACCATTAGCCTTGAATCAACTATACTCTCCTTATTTTTTTGCTATTGTTAAATAATTTTCATAAGATATAAGTTACGGTTAAAATTTTTTAGAAACCCAATTCACCCCCCCCCCTCTTGGGTTGCATAGCTGGGCAACAAGTGGTATCAGAGCCTGGTGCTCTAGCCCTACTTTGATCTAACCAATCAAAGAGCTAAAGATCTATGGCAACTCAAGTTGGCACTTCTCTAGCCGAGGGGCAGTCCACTAACCGACCTCCACTTTTCAATGGGTCCAACTATACCTATTGAAAAGCTCGGATGAAAATCTTCATACAAGCACTCGACTATGATATGTGGAGTATTATAGTAAACGGCCCCCACACACCCACTAAAATTATTGATGGTGTGGAATCAGCCAAATCTGAAAGAGATTGGGATGAGGTTGATAAGAAAATGGCCCAACTAAATGCTAAAGCTATGAATGTTTTGTACTGTTCTCTTGATGCTAATGAATTTAATCGTATTTCAACTTGCTTATCTGCTAAAGAAATATGGGATATATTAGAAGTAACCCATGAAGGAACTAATCAAGTAAAAGAGTCCAAAATTAACATGCTCGTGCATAAATATGAACTTTTTAAAATGGAGCATGATGAGTCTATAACTGAAATGTTTACTCGCTTTACTGATATTATAAATGGTTTAAAGAGTCTTGGTAAGTCCTATTCTAACAGTGAGCTTATAAGAAAGATTCTCAGGTCCTTACCAAGAACTTGAGAAGCCAAAGTAACCACTATCCAAGAAGCCAAAGATCTAAACATCCTACCTTTGGAAGAGCTTCTTGGATCATTAATGACACATGAGCTGAGCATGAAACAACATCAAGAGGAAGAAGTCAAAAAGAAGAGAACAATCGTCCTCAAATCCACAGCTCAACCAGATGAAGAAACTGATGACACAAAAAATGAAGAGCAGGATGAAGAGATGGCACTCATTACCAGAAGGTTCAAGAAGTTTTTGAGGACAAGGAAACAAGGATTGAGGAAGAGGGCACTCACAAAAGGGGAATAGAGCAAAGAAAAGGATAAAGACCAACCCCTTATCTACTATGAATGCAAGAAACCGGGACACTTCAAGTCCGAATGCCCACAACTGAAGAAAGGTCTCAAGAAGTACAAGAAAAAGGCCATGATGGCCACTTGGAGTGGGAGTGATGACTCAAGCTCCGAAGAGGAAGACTCAACTGAACAAACCAACTTGTGCCTTATGGCACATGAAAATGAGGTAAATTCCGAAACTCCTAATGACTTTACATTTGAAGAACTTCATGAAGCTTTTTATGATTTAATTGATGAACTAAAGAAACTATGGATAAAGAACAAAGATCTAAAATCAAAAAATCAATCTTTACTGAAACAAAATGAAAGCATTTCAATTGAAAAATCTACCCTGTTTTAAGAAAATCAAAATTTAAAGAATAAAATTGCCAAGCTAAAATCAATAGTTGAAAAATTTACCTTGAGTTCTAATAAACTTAATATGATTTTTGAAAATCAAAAGGCCGTGTATGATAAGGCTGGACTTGGCTATAACCCCTTGAAGAAACAAAACTATCTGAAAAATATCTATGTAACTCTTCAAGTAACAAGTTTTCTAATTTTACTTGCTTCAAATGTGGTAGAGTAGGACACAAGTCATACACTTACTTTTCTAACAAATCTGTAAACTCAAATGTAAACAAAATATGGGTTCCAAAAGGAACCATTATGACTAACCAAAAAGGACCCAAGAAAGCTTGGGTACCTAAAATAAAAACTTGACTTTTGCCTGCAGGTGTGTCTAGCATCCCAAGGAGAAAATAAAAAATGGTATCTTGATAGCGGATGCTCGAGACACATGACTGGTGATGAATCCCAATTCATCACACTTGATGCTAAGAATAGAGGGATGGTCACCTTTGGAGATAATGGTAAAGGAAAGATCATCGATATAGGTAACATTGGTATCATTTCCTCCAAGTACATTGAAAATATTTTGTTAGTAGATGGTTTAAAGCATAATTTACTAAGCATTAGTCAATTTTGTGATAAAGGATATAAAGTTATTTTTGAATCTTCTGTTTGCATTGTAACTAGTCCTATTAATGAAGGCATTAAATTTGTTGGACATAGACATGGTAATGTTTATATATGTTGCCCAGCTATGCAACCCAAGAGGGGGGGTGAATTGGGTTTCTAAAAATTTTAAGCCCAACAGATAACTTATGAAGAACAAAATAATGGCTTTAAATCAATATTAATTAACTAAAGCAGTATTGCAAGGATATAAATAAGATAAAGCGATAAAGCACACCACAAACACAAGGATTTATAGTGGTTCGGTGCTAACCTTGCACCTACGTCCACTCCCCAAGATCCCACTTGGGAATTTTAATCCACTATCCTTTGTATTCAACCCGAATACAAAACGTCGGAAACTCCGACACTAGCTATCCCAAGCTAGAATACAGGACGTCGGAAACTCCGACCCTAGCTATCCCAAGCTAGAACACTTGTTTCCCGGGTACAAGCCAACCCAAAACACTCCGATTTCAGGTTCGGATCAACCTTTCCTTATTTTGGAAATCCTCCAAAAACAAGAGCAAAAACTCACAAAGAGTAAGAATATTTAGAGCACAGATGAATACAAAAACAGCTCCTTAAATGAGCAAATATAACAATAAAAGCTTTACTCAAATGAAGAACCCCTTTTTCAGATTTTCTCAAGATGAATGAACGGTTGAACGCTTGAGAAGAGGTTGATTGTTGATTGAAGATCTCTTGAAAGCTTTGAACGATCTCTAGATCAAGGTTGAAACGATAGGCGTGAAGAATTCTCTCCTTGAAAGATCTTCCTTTTCTCTTTCACAATCTCTCTGGTATATTGTGGATCCTCTCCCTTTTTCTCTATGGATATTTCTTTGATCTCAGGCTTTTTCTTGCAAATTTCGGATCCTCTCTTCTGTTCTTCTCTTTTTCCTCTCTTTTCTTCTCTACGTTTGATTTCACGTTTGATCCGCTATTTAATCTGCAATTTCTTTCATCATTTAAAGCATTTTGTAGCATTAGAAGCAAGAGAAAACAATTTAGGCAGATAAAGAGCCGTTAGAGGATTTTTAGGAAGCATAAATGGCAATTAAAACGGGCAAAAAAATAGCCGTTGCTGACATTTCCCGTCGCAGGGGTCGACTCATGAGTCGACTCATGCTTCAGGAGTCGACTCATGAGTCGACTTCTGTTGCAACAGACCAGAAGATCTGATTTCTGAATTTTTCGGTTCAAATCAGCAGGGGTCGACTCATGAGTCGACTCATGCCTTGTGGGTCGACTCATGAGTCGACTCACAGGTCGTGCCAAGCCAAAAAATCCAGCGTGCCATGGGAATTTTTTTTCGTGCCATTCAGCTCATAGTGCCATGAGTTGACTCATGAGTCGACTCATGCACTTTAAACCTTCATAACTTCAAAAATATTAGTCCAAACACAATGAAATTTTCACCAATAGATTTCAAATCATTTGTTCTACCAAATGGTACTATCAAATCAGGATTTTAGCAAAATTACGATTTTGCCCTTGAAGAGCATAAGGACTTTTTCAATTGTTTGTATCCCTTCAATCTGCTTTGTAATCATCAAAATCAATCTAGGAGCAACAATCTCCCCCTTTTTGATGATGACAAAACATATGAACAAAAATATTTATGTTAAAGCATTAATTTCAAAAGAATCCATTATGGGTGTATATGCTTGAAAAGAGTATGATTCTTTTGGCATGTAATATAAATGCAAAAATAGTTTGTCCATTTTCTTAAAGATTTGAAAAGGGTATTAGATCATTTTGAGTTCAAGATATTTCAGAGCAAGAGAAGATAAATAACTTTTTCTATGTATCAGAGCAAAAATAATTTTTACAATGATATCAGAAAAGATTTTATAATGTATCAGAGCAAGAAAATTTTAATGTATCAGAGAAAATTTCATACAGTATTAGAGCAAATGTTATAATATTTTAGAGAAACCTTCACACTGTATCGGATCAAATGTTATCATGTATCAGATCAAGTTGAAAGAAATTGTAGGATGAATCAGAGTAAAACAAATTTCTTATTGATGTTTCAAGGTGAGTAAAATTTCAAAAGCAAGTTTGAATATCAGAGCATATATATAAAAAATACTTATTTGCATTGTACTCATGATTTTGCTTTTGATGGATTAAAGTTCTGTCTGATACCAAATTTCTCTGTCTGATACCAAATTTCGATACCAAAATTTCTCAAAGTTTTGTTTAATCTTTCAATCCTTGTTTTCTCCAATATTTGTTTAATTTCTTCAATATTTGTTTTAATTTAATTTCTCCCCCTTTTTCTCATAATTTAGGGTTTTGCTTTTTGTCTAATTTCAATTTTTGTTTAATTTTAATTTCTTCCCCTTTTTGACATCATCAAACATAGTTAACTCTTTCTTTTCTTTTTTTTTGAAAATATTCTTTAATTTCTTCCTCTTTAGAGTTTTTCACAGATGTTTGCTCCCCCTCAATATAGCAATTATCAATAGCAAACAACAATAAGGAGAAGATAATATTTCAACAGATGTATCGGAGATTGAAATATAACCAAAATATAATCATTACAAAGAGGTAGAAATATAGGTAAAAGATGATTCCATTAAAATCATAATTGTTTCAATACATAGAATTCAACCAGCTAAATGTCAATACATGGCCCCAAGGTATAGATCCTAGAACAAGATACTAACTCCTAGAACCTAGTAAAGATCAAGATAAGTCAATGATCAAGACAAATCATGGATCGGAGTCATCAGATATAGTATGAGAAGATGATGGATCAGAAGTGCGTCCTCTACCCCGTCTGCCTCTGCCACGAGTGGAGGTGATGGCACGAGCAGGAGAACGAGATGAACTAGGTGGTTGAGAATGCTGAGATACTAGGGCTGATACCATGAGTCTGATAGAATCAAGAACGTTCAGTGCTCTGGAAACAGATTGAAGTAGAGCAGTGAACTGGGTGGTAGCATGCTCACTCGATCCTCTGATCTCTTTCCTCAGTAGCTCATATCCACCTTCTAGTGCTCCTCTGAGCCTGCCAGCCTCTGCAGTGAGGTCTGTGACCTCAATAGTAGACTCCTGTGGCTGGGGATGGGCCAATGCAAGGACTTGCCCCTGCAAGTCAAGAACTCTGCCAGTAAGTCTCCAGACAGTATCCTCAAGCTGCTGTATCCTGACGGACTGATCTGAAATCATCTGAAATATAGTGGAGATGTGGGGAGTAATGGTCTGATCAGAAGAAGTAGCTCCAGGTGCAAAAGAAGTACTACTCCACTGGCTAGACAACAAAGAAGCCACACGCTGAGATATATGCTCGATCTGATCGTCAGCCAGTCTGAACTCTGAATGAGGTGCTCTGCTCTCTGGCTGATACACTGGTGTGGGCATCCTAGTAAACTCAGAAGGGCCAGCCTCAGTATCATGAATGAACTGGGTATCTGGTGAAGCTGCCCTGAAATCATGTACAGGAGAAGTTGGACCTTCTTCTTCTACTCTGCCTTCAGTTCTGTCTTCAGCTCTTTCCTCAGCTCTCTCCTCAGCTCTTTCTTCAGAGCCCTTGATCCAACCACCAACAGTCTTTGTAATTCCCATTCGATGCAGGCTGTGTTGGTTGAAAGTGTCCACATGTGAGAGCTTGGTAGGTGTCTCCCCTTCACAGCTAACTCCAAACCTCCTAAAAACTCTAGTAAGGGCCATACCATAAGGCAAGTGTGCCTTGGATCTGTTCAAAGTTTCTCTCATGGCCTCTATCATAAGTGTAGGGAGGTTTAAGGGGGTCTGAGTGATGATATGAAACATGACACATACATCTCTGCCAGATAGTAAGTCATGTCTACCACTCCTAGGAAAGAATAGTTTTGTCACAATCTGATGCAGGACCCTCATCTCAATGGACAGTAGCTTTGCTTCCAATCTGTTTAAACTTCCTGAAAAATCTTCTCCTAAGATAATTCTGATCCCTTCTTCTTTAATTGGGAGTTCCATATATGAGTATCCTTCACTAGGCAACTGAAGTATCTCTCCCAATATCCTAGAATCCAAACAGATGTCAATCCCCTTTACAGTTGAAGTCACAGATCCGTTTCCATAATTTAGGTTCTGGTAGAACTCTCTGACTAGATCAACATAGGTGACTTCCTTAAGAGAGCAATAAAGTTCCCATCCTTGATTTTTGATCTTGGTAGCAAAAGTAAAGCCTTCTTTCTCAAAGAACCGAAAATCTATATTTTTCCCGGTTTCTACTTTTCTATCAGAAAGAAGATTTACATTGGGGCTTATGGAGGGTTGAGAGAGACCTTGAGCAGGTACTGAAACTGGATTGGGAACAGTGGAAGACTGAGCATGCCTTTTCTTTCGGACAATTTCCTCAGGCTCTCGGATTGATTTCCTTCTTTGGGGAAGTTTCATCTTTGGAGCCATATCCAATAAGGTAGCAGACAAGAAGACTTGAATTCAGTGGAGGAGGGATCACTAAAGAAGAATTTTGGTGGAAAAAAGAAGTGGATTTTGAATGAACGGTGAAGTTCTAGGGCACGTTCCACCCGCGCCAAACACTGCGAGAAAGCACAGAAAAATCCTTTTCAAGGAGGCGATTTTTGGTGGAGAGAAGGAGGGAGAATTGCCTCGAAATTAATCTTTGAATTTGGAGCAAAACAGAAGTTTGGAGAGGACGGCTTTCGGAAGGAAGACGACGAGAAGATGAGTCGTCTCATAAACAGGTTTCCCGTTTTAAAAACAATGAACCCGATGGAAGTTGGTGGGATTTACAAGTTTGCCATTGAGTCGACTCATGGGGGTCGACTCATGAAGTTCAGAAAATCAGAAAAAATGCAAATAAATTCCAGAAAAATTCAAAATTTTGGGAGAAAGAATTTTGCTCAATGATAAGTTTTTAGAGTGATAAACCTGAGCTTTTGGAACTAGGATAGATGTTGAAAATTGAGCTCTAAGAGATTTTGACATCTATTCTTTGGAAATTGAGAAATTTCAGACAAATGGATCTAGAATTCCTAGATTTCTCCTAATTTCACAGAATCTTTCCTCACTAAGGGCCTTTGTAAAGATATCAGCTAATTGATTTTCAGTGCAAACATATTCAAGAATTATATTTTTGTTTTGAACATGTTCTCTTATAAAATGATGTCTTATCTCAATATGTTTAGATCTTGAGTGTTGTATTGGATTTTTAGATAGATTTATAGCACTTGTATTATCACATTTTATTGGTGTTTCATTAAGTTTGATTCCAAAATCTTCGAGTTGTTGCTTAATCCACAAGATTTGAGCACAACAACTTCCGGCTGCAATGTATTCGGCCTCAGCCGTAGACAGTGCTACCGAATTTTGTTTCTTGCTAAACCATGAGATTAGGTTAACTCCAAGAAATTGGCAAGTTCCACTTGTGCTTTTTCTATCTAATTTACATCCAGCAAAATCAGCATCAGAATATCCTAACAAATTAATTTGTGAGTCCTTAGAGTACCATAACCCTATAGTTTGTGTACCATTTAAGTATCTAAGGATTCTTTTAGCATTCAAACGAGATTCCTTAGGATTAGATTGATATCTTGCACATAAGCAAACACTAAACATGATATCAGGCCTACTTGCAGTTAAATATAATAATGAGCCAATCATACCTCTATAGTATTTTAAGTCTACGCTTTTACCTTTATCATCCTTGTCAAGCTTACATGAGGGACTCATTGGTGTGCCAATTGGTTTGCAGTTCTCCATTCCAAATCTTTTGAGTAGTTCCTTGGTGTACTTGCTTTGGGTGATGGAGATTCCCTCTTTTGATTGTTTGATTTGGAGTCCGAGGAAGAAGGTGAGTTCTCCCATCATGCTCATCTCGAACTCTCCCTGCATAAGCTTAGCAAAGTCTTGACAAAGGGATTCATTAGTAGACCCAAAAATTATGTCATCAACATAAATTTGTATAATTAGCATATCATTTTGGTTTCTTTTAATAAATAGAGTTGTATCCACATTGCCTCTTGAGAAACCATTATTTAGTAGAAATTTGCTTAGCCTTTCATACCATGCTCTAGGTGCTTGTTTTAGACCATATAAAGCTTTATTTAATCTAAAGACATGATTGGGAAAAGCATGATTTTCAAATCCAGGGGGTTGTTCTACATATACTTCTTCAGAAATATATCCATTTAAAAATGCACTTTTAACATCCATTTGAAATAGTTTGAATTTCATAAAGCAAGCATAAGCAAGTAGAAGTCTAATGGCTTCTAATCTAGCAACAGGTGCAAAGGTTTCATCAAAATCAATTCCTTCTTCTTGATTATATCCCTTAGCAACCAGTCTTGCTTTATTTCTAATTACATTTCCATGCTCATCTAATTTGTTTCTAAAGACCCATTTTGTGCCAATTATTGAATAATCTTTAGGTCTTTTCACTAAGGTCCAAACATTATTTCTTTCAAATTGACTGAGTTCTTCTTGCATAGCATTAATCCAGTTATGATCATTTTCAGCTTCTTCAAAAGTTTTAGGTTCAAGTTGAGATACAAAAGCACAATGATTAAGTACATCTCTAAGTGAAGAACGTGTTTTTACCCCATGCATAGGATCTCCGATAATTAATTCATTAGGGTGGTTGTGAACATACCTCCATTCCTTGGGTAAGTCATTTGTACCTTGAGGTTGTTCTTGAATTTCTTCACCTTTCTCATTTTGTTCATCTTCTTGATCCTTGTCTTCTGGAGTTGCTGAATCTTTTAGAGTGATCTCCTTCATACCTTCTATTAGTGGATCTGCATCATCAACACCCTTATTCTTCCTTGAAGGAAGATCGTTAGATTCATCAAAGACAACATGTATGGACTCCTCAACTACTAAGGTTCTTTTGTTGAACACTCTAAATGCTTTACTAGTGGAGGAGTAGCCTAGAAGGATTGCTTCATCTGATTTTGCATCAAATTTACCAAGTTTTTCTTTGCCATTATTTAATACAAAACATCGGCAACCAAAAACATGAAAATAGGCAATATTTGGTTTTCTTCCTTTCCAAAGTTCATAGGGGGTTTTCTTTAAAAATTGTCTTATTAAAGCACGATTTAAAATGTAACATGCTGTGTTAATAGCTTCCGCCCAAAAATATTTTGGAAGGTTGCTTTCACAGAGCATGGTACGGGCCATTTCTTCTAAGGTTCTATTTTTCCTTTCAACTACTCCATTTTGTTGGGATGTCCTAGGAGCAGAGAAGTTGTGGCCAATTCCATTTTCATCACAAAAATTTTCAAAGTCATGATTTTCAAATTCTGTTCCATGATCACTTCTAATATTTTGAATTGAAAACCCTTTTTCATTAGTGACTTTTCGATGAAATTTCGTGAAAATTTGAAAAGTTTCATTTTTGAGAGCTAAAAAGAAAACCCAAGTAAAACGAGAGTAATCATCAATTATTACAAATCCATATCGTTTTCCTCCTAGACTAGTGGTTTTAGTTGGTCCAAATAAATCCATATGTAAGAGCTCTAAAGGTCTAGAAGTTGAAATAGTGTTTTTGGATTTAAATGATATTCTAGTTTGTTTACCTAATTGGCATGCATCACAAATTCTATCCTTTTCAAAATTTAATTTTGGCAAACCGAGAACTAAATCCTTTTTGATTAATTTTGAAAGAGAATGCATGCTAATATGTGCAAGTCTACGATGCCACAGCCAACTAGTCTCATTTATTTTAGCATTTAAGGAAACTAGGCATTGCATGTCTAATTTAGTTAAATCATTCAAGTCTACCATATAAACATTGCCATGCCTATGTCCTATAAATTTAATGCCATCGTTAATAGGACTCGTCACAATGCATACAGATGATTCAAAACTTACTTTATACCCTTTATCACAGAATTGACTAATGCTAAGTAAGTTATGCTTTAAACCTTTAACAAGTAAAACATTCTCAATGTATTTGGAGGGAGTGATACCAATGTTACCTATCCCGATGATCTTTCCTTTGCCATTATCTCCAAAGGTGACCATCCCTCCATCCTTAGCATCAAGCGTGATGAATTGTGATTCATCACCAGTCATGTGTCTCGAGCATCCGCTGTCAAGATACCATTTCCTGTTTCCTTCTTGGGATGCTAGACACACCTGCAAGCACAGATCAAGTTTCTGTCTTAGGTACCCAAGCTTTCTTGGGTCCTTTCAGGTTAGTCAGAATGGTTCCTTTTGGAACCCATATTTTTTTTGTGTTTGCATATTTGTTAATAAGACATGTGTATGATTTATGTCCTATTCTTCCACATTTAAAACAAGTAATATTTGTAGGCTTTTTGCTTGAATAATTTGCATAAATATCCTTCAAAAATTTTTGTTTCTTCAGGGGTTTATAACCAAGTCCAGCCTTATCATATATAGCTTTCTGATTATCAAGGATCATATTTAGCTTGTTTGAACTTAAGGTGAACTTATCTACTATAGATTTCAGTTTGTTAATTTCATCCTTAAAGTTTTGATTTTCTTGAATCAATGTGAATTTTTCAATTGAAAGAATTTCAGCTTGTTTCACTAAGGACTGATTTTCCAATTTCAGCTCTTTGTTTTTCTTCCCTAGTTTCTTTAATTCATCAATTGAATCATAGAAAGCTTCATGCAATTCTTCAAAAGTAAATTCACTAGTGGATTCAGAAGTTACCTCATTTTCATGTGCCATCAGGCACAGATTGGCTTGTTCGGTTGAGGTTTCCTCGTCGGAGCTTGAGTCATCACTCGCACTCCAGGTCGCCATCATTGCCTTCTTTTTGAATTTCTTTGGACCTTTCTTCAATTGAGGACATTCGGATCTGAAATGTCCTGGCTTCTTGCACTCGTAGCATATAGGGGTTTGATCTTTCTCCTTTTCTATGCTTTGATCCCCTTTTGTAAATTTCTTTCTCATCCCCTGTTTCCTTTTTCTTAGAAACTTCTTGAATTTCCGGGTGATGAGAGCCATCTCCTCATCCTGATCTTCATCTTCAGAGTCATCTGTTTCATAATCAGGTGAAGTTGTGGATTTGAGGGCAATGGTTCTTTTCTTTTTGATTTCATCCTCTTGATGTTGCATCATGCTAAGTTCATGAGTCATCAAGGATCCAAGAAGCTCTTCTAGAGGTAGAGTGTTCAAGTCCTTTGCTTCTTGGATGGCAGTCACCTTGGCTTCCCAAGTTCTTGGCAGTGACCTGAGAATCTTCCTTACAAGTTCACTGTTAGTATAAGATTTGCCAAGACTCTTTAAACCATTGATTATATCAGTAAAATGAGTGAACATAGCAGTTATGGACTCATCATGCTCTATTTTGAACAATTCATATTTATGTACAAGCATGTTTATTTTAGACTCTTTTACTTGATTTGTTCCCTCATGGGTGACTTCTAACCTATTCCATATTTCTTTAGCAGATGCACAAGTAGAAATGCGATTAAATTCACTAGCATCTAGTGCACAATAAAGAACATTCATAGCTTTGGCATTTAATTGTGCTAATTTCTTGTCAACCTCATCCCATTCTTTCTCGGGTTTGGTTGACTCCTCACCATCTATAATCTTGGTGGGTGTGTGAGGACCATTCACTATGATACTCCACATATCATAGTCGAGTGCTTGTATGAAAATCTTTATCCGAGCTTTCCAATAGGTGTAATTAGACCCATTGAAAAATGGAGGTCGGTTTGTTGATTGCCCCTCGGCTAGAGAAGTTCCAACATGGGTTGCCATAGATCTTTGGCTCTTTGATTGTTAGATCAAAGAAGGGCTAGAGCACTGGCTCTGATACCACTTGTTGCCCAGCTATGCAACCCAAGAGGGGGGGTGAATTGGGTTTCTAAAAATTTTAAGCCCAACAGATAACTTATGAAGAACAAAATAATGGCTTTAAATCAATATTAATTAACTAAAGCAGTATTGCAAGGATATAAATAAGATAAAGCGATAAAGCACACCACAAACACAAGGATTTATAGTGGTTCGGTGCTAACCTTGCACCTACGTCCACTCCCCAAGATCCCACTTGGGAATTTTAATCCACTATCCTTTGTATTCAACCCGAATACAAAACGTCGGAAACTCCGACACTAGCTATCCCAAGCTAGAATACAGGACGTCGGAAACTCCGACCCTAGCTATCCCAAGCTAGAACACTTGTTTCCCGGGTACAAGCCAACCCAAAACACTCCGATTTCAGGTTCGGATCAACCTTTCCTTGTTTTGGAAATCCTCCAAAAACAAGAGCAAAAACTCACAAAGAGTAAGAATATTTAGAGCACAGATGAATACAAAAACAGCTCCTTAAATGAGCAAATATAACAATAAAAGCTTTACTCAAATGAAGAACCCCTTTTTCAGATTTTCTCAAGATGAATGAACGGTTGAACGCTTGAGAAGAGGTTGATTGTTGATTGAAGATCTCTTGAAAGCTTTGAACGATCTCTAGATCAAGGTTGAAACGATAGGCGTGAAGAATTCTCTCCTTGAAAGATCTTCCTTTTCTCTTTCACAATCTCTCTGGTATATTGTGGATCCTCTCCCTTTTTCTCTATGGATATTTCTTTGATCTCAGGCTTTTTCTTGCAAATTTCGGATCCTCTCTTCTGTTCTTCTCTTTTTCCTCTCTTTTCTTCTCTACGTTTGATTTCACGTTTGATCCGCTATTTAATCTGCAATTTCTTTCATCATTTAAAGCATTTTGTAGCATTAGAAGCAAGAGAAAACAATTTAGGCAGATAAAGAGCCGTTAGAGGATTTTTAGGAAGCATAAATGGCAATTAAAACGGGCAAAAAAATAGCCGTTGCTGACATTTCCCGTCGCAGGGGTCGACTCATGCTTCAGGAGTCGACTCATGAGTCGACTTCTGTTGCAACAGACCAGAAGATCTGATTTCTGAATTTTTTGGTTCAAATCAGCAGGGGTCGACTCATGAGTCGACTCATGCCTTGTGGGTCGACTCATGAGTCGACTCACAGGTCGTGCCAAGCCAAAAAATCCAGCGTGCCATGGGAATTTTTTTTCGTGCCATTCAGCTCATAGTGCCATGAGTTGACTCATGAGTCGACTCATGCACTTTAAACCTTCATAACTTCAAAAATATTAGTCCAAACACAATGAAATTTTCACCAATAGATTTCAAATCATTTGTTCTACCAAATGGTACTATCAAATCAAGATTTTAGCAAAATTATGATTTTGCCCTTGAAGAGCATAAGGACTTTTTCAATTGTTTGTATCCCTTCAATCTGCTTTGTAATCATCAAAATCAATCTAGGAGCAACAATATAGTAGATTTGAATGATCTATCCAAGATAAACATGCAATGCCTAGTATCCTTGAATGCCAAGATTAATGAGACTAGTTGGCTTTGGCATCGTAGGCTTGCACATATTAGCGTGCATTCACTTTCAAAACTCATTAAGAAGAAATTGGTTCTTGGTTTGCCAAAATTGAACTTTGAAAAGGATAGAATCTGTGATGCATGCCAACTAGATAAACAAACAAGAGTTCCATTTAAATCTAAAAATATTGTTTCAACCTCTAGACCTTTAGAGCTATTGCACATGGATTTATTTGGACCTACTAGAACTACTAGTCTAGGAGAAAAATGATATGGTTTTATAATTATTGATGATTTCTCTCGCTTTACATGGGTTTTCTTTTTGGCACACAAGGATGAAACTTTTCAAGTTTTCTCTAAATTTTTTCGAAAAGTCACAAATGAGAAAATATTTTTAATTCAAAATATTCGAAGTGATCATGGAATCGAATTTAAAAATCAAAACTTTAAAAAATTTTGTGATGAAAAAGGAATAGGCCATAATTTTTCTACACCTAGGACACCCCAACAAAATGGTGTAGTAGAGAGGAAAAATAGAATCCTAGAAGAAATGGCCCGTACCATGCTATGTGAAAGCAACCTTCCAAGATACTTTTGGACGGAAGCTATTAACACAGCATATTACATATTAAATCATGCTTTAATTAGATAAATTTTAAAAAAAATTCTCTATAAGCTTTGGAAAGGAAGAAAACCTAATATTGTATATTTTCATATTTTTGGTTGCCGATGTTTTGTATTAAACAATGGTAAAGAAAGACTTGGAAAATTTGATGCAAAATCTGATGAAGCAATTTTTCTTGGTTACTCCTCCTCTAGTAAAGCTTTTAGGGTTTTTAACAAAAGAACCTTAGTAGTAGAGGAGTCAATACATGTTGTCTTTGATGAAACTAACGATCTTCCTTCAAGGAAGAATGAAGGTGTTGATGATGCAGATCCTCTTATAGAAGGAATGAAGGAGATCACTCGGAAAGATTCAACAATTCAAGATGATGAGGAACATGAAGAGAAACAGGATGAGGAAGGTGAAGAACAACAAGAACAACCTCAAGGTACAAATGACCTACCCAAAGAATGGAGGTATGTTCACAATCACCCTAAGGAGCTAATTATTGGTGATCCTTCACAGGGTGTAAGAACTCGTTCTTCACTTAAAGATGCATTCAATCATTTTACTTTTGTCTCTCATCTTGAACCTAAAACCATTGAAGAAGCTGAAAAAGATTATAATTGGATTAATGCAATGCAAGAAGAACTTAATCAATTTGAAAGAAATAATGTATGGACTTTAGTATCAAGACCTAAAAATTATTCAGTAATTGGCACAAAATAGATTGTTAGGAATAAATTAGATAAACATGGAAATGTAATAAGAAATAAAGCAAGATTGGTTGCTAAAGGTTATAATCAAGAAGGAATTGATTTTGATGAGACCTTTGCACCTGTTGCTAGACTAGAGGCAATTAGACTTCTACTTGCATATACTTGCTTTATGAAATTTAAATTATTCCAAATGGATGTCAAAAGTACCTTTTTGAATGGATATATTGCTGAAGAAGTCTATGTAGAACAACTCGCAGGTTTTGAAAATTATGCTTTTCCTAATCATGTTTTTAAATTAAATAAAGCTCTATATAGTTTGAAACAAGCACCCAGGGCTTGGTATGAAAGGCTAAGCAAATTTTTACTTAATAATGGTTTTTAAAGAGGCAATGTAGACACAACCCTTTTCATTAAAAGAAATTAAGATGATATATTAGTTATACAAATATATGTTGATGACATTATCTTTGGGTCTACTAATGAATCTCTTTATCAAGATTTTGCAAAGCTCATGCAGGGGGAGTTCAAGATGAGCATGGTGGGAGAACTTACATTCTTCCTCGGACTTCAAATCAAACAAACAAAAGAATCTCCATCACCCAAAGCAAGTACACAAGGGAATAACTTAAAAGATTTAGAATGGAGAACTCTAAAGCAATTGGCACATCCATGAGCTCTTCATGTAAGCTTGACAAGGATGAAGAAGGTAAAAGTGTAGACTTAAAATATTATAGAGGTATGATTGGCTCTCTACTATATTTAACTGCTAGCAGACCTGATATTGTATTTAGTGTTTATCTTTGTGCTCAATTTCAATCTAATCCTAAAGAATCTCACTTGAATGCTGTTAAAAGAATCCTTAGATATTTGAATGGTACTCAAACTCTAGGATTATGGTACTCTAAGGACTCATTAATTGATTTAATAGGATATTCAGATACTGATTTTGCTGGATGTAGATTAGATAGAAAAAGTACTAATAAAACTTGCCAATTTCTTGGAGTTAACCTAATCTCCTAGTTTAGCAAGAAACAAAATTTGGTAGCACTGTCTACGGCCGAGGCCGAATACATTACAGCCAGAAGTTGTTGTGCTCAAATCTTATGGATTAAGCAACAACTCGAAGATTTTGGTATCAAACTTAATGAAACTCCTATAAGATGTGATAATACTAGTACTATAAATCTTACTAAAAATCCAATTCAGCATTCTAGGTCCAAACATATTGAAATCAGGCATCATTTCATAAGAGAACATGTTCAAAATAAAGACATAATTTTTGACTATGTTTGTACTGAAAAATAATTAGCCGACATCTTTATAAAGGCCCTAAGTGAAGATAGATTCTGTGAAATTAGGAGAGAACTAGGAATCCTTGATCCATCTGCTTAAATGTCTCTCTAATCCCAAGGGATCAATGTCAAAAACTCCTTAAACTTAATTCTCACCATTTCTCTTGGGCTTAAAAGCTCAAAATTATCATTCTCATAATTGATCATTGAGCAAATATCCTTCTCCTAAAGTTTCAAATTTTTTGAAAATTGTCTCATCATTTTTCTGAGTTTCAATGTGCCATGAGTCAACCCCTAGGGTCGACCCAAGGGCAAACTTGAAATTTTCTGGCTAAAATCCCACGGGCTCTTTCTTTTTGTTGAAAACCCATCCTTTGAGCCGACCCATTCCACCATCTTCTTCCTCCCTCCAAGCCATAGGTCCCCTTTTCTTCTTCTCCAAACCCAAGTCCTTCCCCCAAGACTCTTCTCCCATCACCCCTTACACCTCAAATCGACCCTTAGGAATCAAGTTCTTCCCCTTCTCCACCCTTGTTTGGAGCGGATTGAGCGTGCCCTAGATTCTACCCTTCTCTTCCAAATCGGGGTATCACTCCTCCAAAAATCCCTATCCTTCCACTGGAAACTCTTCATCTCACCCTCACATTTGCTCTCCCAAGCTCTGTGATAGTCTCATCAGTGCAAATGGCTCCGAAAATGAAGCTCCCACAAAGAAGAAAATCGATCCGCGAGTTGGAAGAAGGCGTGCGCAGGAAGAGACAGGCAACCCAGACCTCATCAGCTTCAATCTCTGCACCGACATCTGCTCCAGCTTCTTCTCGATCTCCATTAAGCCCCAGTAAGATTTCCTTATCTGATAGAAAGGTAGAACCCGGGAAAAACGTAGATTTCAGATTTTTTGAAAAAGAGGGGTTCTCTATCGGTTCAAAAATTAAAGATCAAGGTTGAAAATTCTACTACTCACTTAAAGAAATTACCTATGTGGATTTGGTTAGGGAATTTTATTTGAACTTGAGCTATGGTAATGAAAAAGTAAGATCCACTGTTAAGGGTATAGAAATCTGTCTAGATCCTGTACTTTTGGGAGAAATTCTTCATTTACCCTGTGAGGGATACTCAAACATGAAACTCCCAGTCAAGGAAGAAGGAATTAATGTGATTCTAGGAAGAACCTTCTCGGGAAGCCTAAACAAACTAGAGGCCAAGATCCTTTCCATTGAGATGAGGATACTACATCAAATGGTAACAAAGCTTTTCTTCCCTAGAAGTGGTAGACATTACCTCCTCTCAGGCTGAGACATCTGCATTATGTTTCATGTGATTATCCAAACCCCCCTGAACCTCCCAGCATTAATGATTGAGGCCATGAGAGAAACCCTAAATAGATCCAAGGCACATCTGCCTTTCGGTATGGCCCTCACTTTGGTATTCAGGAGGTTTGGAGTTAGTTTTGAGGGGGAGGCAGTAGCTAGGCTTTCTCACTCTGACACCATCAACCAACATACTCTGCACCACATGGGATTTACTAGGACTGATGGTGGTTGGACTAAAGGAGTGGAAGAGAGAGCTGAGGACAGAGCTGAGGAAGAAGGACCATCCTCACCCCTCCGTGATCTCAGGGCAGCATCTCCAAACATTCAGTTCATTTCGGATCACGAGGCTGGTCCATCAGAGTCTGCAAGGAGGCACACTCCAGTCCAGCAGCCAGACAGTAGAGCACATCCCTTAGAGATCAGATTAGCTGATGACCAGATAGAGATGATCTCTCAGCGTGTGGCTTCCTTACTATCTCGATAGTTGGGTACTTTAGCTTCTACTCAGGGATCGACAGTTCTTGATATATCTGATCAGACACTAATCCCTCACATCTCCACTGTCTTCCAGATGATTACAGATCAGTCAGCTCGTATCGAGCAGCTTGAGGGTTGTGTGGTGAGACTGACTATCAGAGTATTCGACTTGCAGAGGCAAGTACTGGATCTAGCCCATCCACAGCCACATGGGGACATCACTGAGGTCTCAGACCTATCTGCGGAGGCAGCCAGACTTAGAGGAGTCTTGGAGAGCGGATTTGACTTTCTGAGGAGAGAGATCAGAGGCTTTAGTGAGCATGCTTCCACCCAGTTCACTGCACTGCTACAGTCTGTTTCAAGAGCCTTAAACCTTCTGGACACCATCAAACTCTCTCTTGTAGCTCAGTCTTTTGCTTCTCAGCCTTCAGGATCTTCGCATCCCTCCACTCGTGCCGACACCTCCACTAGTGGAGAGGCAGACGGGGTCGAGGTCGAGCCCTTGGTCATGATCCTTCATCTTCTCACCCCATCTCTGATTCATCTGACTCTGATCCATCCAGTCATGATCTCTACTAGATCTTGAGTAGTTAGTCTTTTCTTTAGTTTTAGTCTAGGAACTATCTTTTAGGCCATGTAATGATATTGACTGATTGACTTTTGTATTTTGGTATATGTATTGGAACAACTATGTAATCAGTCACTTCTTGATTATAAATATATACTCTTTGACTTTCAATGAATGACTTTCAAATTGAGTTGCTTCTATTATGTGCATGCAAAATAACTCATATCCATGATGTAAAATACTATGAATTGCAATATGGTATTCAATTGGTATATCTCTTATGTTTGCCATATTAAGGGGGAGTAAAACAATAAGCAATTAAGAAACAAGCAATAAGCAAAAGGAAGAAATAGAGTAAATATATTCAAAAACAAAGGGGGAACTAAAGAATCTCTATTGATGCTGTCAAAAAGGAGGAGAAATAATTAAATGAGCAAATGAGATATTTTCAAATGAGCAAATTTTCACATTTGCAAATTGAGCAATTTTCAAATGAGCAAATTTTCAAAATATTAAGCAATTGAGAAATAATCAAATGAGCAAATGAGATATTTTCAAATGAGCAAATTTTTAAATTTGCAAATGGAGCAATTTTCAAATGAGCAAATGAGCAAATTTTCAAATTATTAAGCAATAAGCAAATTGTTAGGCAAATGAGCAACACAAGCAAATGGGCACATGTATCATATGCTAAAGAATCAATCTTCTTTTCAAGCAATTTTTCATTTATAAGCAATTGCATTTATAAGCAATTTTCAAATTGATAGCAAATTTCCCATTTATCCTCAAACTACCTATGATGCATTTCATTCCAATACATGGCTATAATATTCAAATAATGCATCTTCATAACTTTGAAATTCATGCTCAATGTTTTATATATATGCTTTTGCTCAAGTATTTTGTAATCATCAAAAAGAGGAAGATTGTTGCTCCTTGGATTGATTTTGATGATTACAAAGCATTTGAAGAGGTTACTAATGATTTTCGCTTGAAAAAGACTTATTGCATTTCAGAGGCAAAATCATAATTTTATCAAACTCTGATTTGAAAGCATCAAGTGCTAGAACAAAAGATTTGTGATCCATTGGTAAAAATTTTATAGTTTTTGGATATGTATTTTGAAAGATATTCATGATTGAAAATTTAAGTCAACCCCATAAGTCGACTCATGGCACAAAGAGCTGATTGGCACGCAGAATTTTTTGGCTGGCACAGTCTGTGAGTCGACCCCATGGGTCGACCCCCAGGCATGAGTCGACCTCTACTATTTTTAGGCCAAAATTACAGAACCATTATTTTCTGCTGTTTTTCACAGAGGTCGACCCCATGAGTCGACCTATGAGCATGAGTCGACCCATGAGTCGACCCCTGTGATGGGAAAGTTCCGCAACGGCTAGTTTTTAACCCATTTTAAGTGTATTTAATGCTCATTTAATGTGGTCTAACGGTTCTATTTCAGCCCAGATTGCACTCCACCATTCCTAAAAGATATAAAAGGGACTAAAAGGTGGGAATCAAGTAAGAAGAGAGATTTTTGAAAAGAGGATTTCAAGCATACTTTTCAGTCCTAAGCAAGAGCTCACTCAAAGCATTCAAGAAGCTTTTAATTCAAGCTCACCAACTCTTCAAGTACTCATTCAAGTCTCCAACCACCTTGAGGAAATCGAAAAGAGCCTTCTTCTCTTTGAGTAAAGTATATTTAAAGCCTCATTCGCTCATTAAAGGAGCTTCTTTTGTATTTTCTATGCTATTGATTGTAATACTCTGTTTGAGTTATTATTTTTATTTTGGAAGGGTTCCAAAATAAGGGAAGGTTGATCCGAACCTTGAATCGGAGTGTATTGGGTTGGCTTGTACTCAGAAAATAAGTGGACTAGCTTGGAATAGCTAGAGTCAGAGGTTCCGACGAGTGTATTCAAGTTGAATACAAGTTAGTGGATTGGAATTTTCAAGTAGGAGCTTGGGGAGTGGATGTAGGTGCAAGGTTGGCACCGAACCACTATAAATCCTTTTTGTTTGTGTTGTGCCTAATTGCTCTTCTTTAGAACTTCTTTATTCTCTTGCATTCTTGCATTTAACCATTAGCCTTGAATCAACTATACTCTCCTTATTTTTTTTGCTATTGTTAAACAATTTTCATAAGATATAAGTTAAGGTTAAAATTTTTTAGAAACCCAATTCACCCCTCCCCTCTTGGGTTGCATAGCTGGGCAACACCTTAGAGTTCAACTATCAACTCTGATCAGGTTGTCCACATTGTATTTCAAAATATCAAATCCATTTGATGGATTACCCTGGCTAAGATTTTGCTAAATTGAAATACAGCGACTAATTCTTCTCCAACTCTTAGAGTGGTCAATCCCATCTTGATCACACTTCAACTTCGTAAGTACTTGACTGTGCCCAGAAGCCTTCCATCACTGAATTAGAAATTCAGTTAGTCTAGTACCAAAGCATAGTGAGTTGCTTGCAAGTCACTGAGGCAATCTCAGGTCTAAGGGACACTTATACCTATATCCCATCAGAGACATTCTCAGCAGTAGAATGCTCTGGAGTTGGTCACGTTCAATGACGATGTACCCTTATATCTCACCTGTATGCCATATCAGTATCTCCATACTCCTTGATTAAGAGGACAACCAATCCATATAGCCTACAGCGATCTATGCTCGATAGAAGCTGTCGTCCTTATTAACAGCCCATCATTTGGTCATGAACAGTTTTAAGAACTAATCGATAAATCCTCTCTTTATCAAACCTAAATAGTCCTAGGACTTCATCACAACAATGGAGTTCATTAGCAGATGAAAACTTGTGATGAAAATGCCAAAAATATATTTTATTTATTAACAAATCAATTACAATACAAGGTTGCTCAACCGTCAACAGGTTGACGATTGGCTTTTGAGACATATTTTCCAACAACTCCCACTTATCCTAAAGCCACTCGACATAGTATCTAATATCCATCTTCGACTTGTGGTTGCCGAACTCCTTTATCGCCAAGACTTTAGTGAAGGGGTCAGCTAAGTTCTCCTTTCTGTCGATCTTCTGAAGGTCGACGTCACCTTGATCCACGATCTTCCAGATCAGGTGAAAGCTGTGCAAAATGTGCTTGGTCTGCTGGTGTGCTTTGGGTTCCTTTGCCTGAGCAATGGCACCAGTGCTATCGTAGTAGAGCAGGACCGAACTATCGAGGGAGGGTGCTACTTCGAGCTCAGTGTCAAATTTCTTCAGCCACACAGCTTCCTTCGCAGCATCCAATGCTGCGATGTACTCTGCCTCACAAACAGAGTCTGCCATAGTATGTTGCTTAGAACTCTTCCAGCAGATGGCTCCACCATTCAGAGTAAAGATATAATCCGACACGCTTCTGCTGTCATCATGGTCAGATTGAAAGCTGGAGTCTGTGAACCCCACAAGTTTCAGATCTGACTCATCATAAACCAACCATTGGTTCTTAGTATTTTTCAAATACTTAAGGATGGCTTTAACCACTTTTCAGTGGTTTTCTCCAGGATCAGATTGGTATCTACTCACTACTCCTAGTGAGTATGCCACATCTGATCTTGTACATATCATAACGTACATGATAGATCTCACGATCGAAGCATATGGGACTCTACTCATACGCTCTCTCTCTTCAGGAGTTGTCAGACAATCCTTCTTAGAGAAAAAAATTTCATGGCCTATCGGTAGATAACCCTTCTTGAAATTCTTCATGTTGAACTTCTTCAGCACAGTGTCTATGTACGTGGACTGGGATAACCCAAGCTTCCTTTTAGATCTATCCCTATAGATCTTCATCCCTAGGATGTAGGATGCTTCACCCAAGTCTTTCATGGAGAGCTGCGATGATAACCAAACTTTTATTTTCTATAGTGCGGGGATGTCATTCTCGATTAAGAAAATATCATCCATGTACAAGATAAGAAATACCACAACTGGACCATTTTCCCATTTATAGATGCAGAGCTTTTCTCCATTCTTAACGAAGCCATACATTTTGATCACCTTATCAAAATGCATATTCCATCTCTGAGAAGCTTGCTTCAATCCATAAATGGATCTCTGAAGCTTGCACACCTTGGACTCATCTGTGGATATAAACTCCTCAGGTTGTATCATATACACCTCTTCGGTCAGCTCTCCATTCAGGAAAGCTGTCTTTACATCCATCTGCCAGATCTCATAATCCAGATGGATAGCTATTGCAAGCATTATCCGAATGAATTTGAGCATTGCCACAGGGGAGAACGTCTCGTTATAGTCAATACTATAATGTTGATGATACCTCTTGGCAACCAGACGGGCTTTATAGGTCTTCATCTTTTCATCTGCACCCCTCTTCCTTTTGAAGACCCATTTACTCCTAATGGATTTAACCCCTTCAGGTGGGTCAATCAATGTCCATACATCGTTGACCTTCATGGACTCCATTTCGGATTTCATGGCTTCAAGCCATTTCTTAGAATCAGATCTCTGCATTGCATCCATATAGGTGATCAGATCCTCATCATTCTCATCAAATTTGATGGATCACCGTTTCAGGTCAAGAAACCGTAGTATCTGTCTAACTGACGCGGTACTCTATCGGATCACCTTAATGGTGTAGGTATATTGGGCTCCGGATCTGATCTAATCAAATCCGACTCAGGTTCAGCTATTGGTGTAGGTCCTTCTACCTGTTGAACTTCATCAAGTTCAACCTTAGAGGCAACAATTCCTTCACCAAGGAACTCCTTTTCTAAAAAGATTGCCTTAAAGCTGACGAACACCTTTTGTTCATCAGTATGATAGAAAAAATATCCTTTGATCTCTTTGGGGTACCCTATGTATATGCATTTGTCAGACTTAGGTCCAAGTTTATCTGTAACTAACCATTTGACATAGGTCAGGCACCCCCAGACCCTAAGGTGTGAAAGTGCTGGCTTACACCCTATCCATATCTCATATGGAGTCTTAATTACAGACTTACTTGGAACCCTATTTAATAGATAATAGATCGATTCGAGTACATATCTCCAGAAAGATATCGACAAACTGGCAAAATCTATCATGGATTGGATCATGTCTAACAGAATTTGATTTCTCCTTTCAGACACACCATTATGTTGTGGTGTTCCTGGAGGAGTCCATTGGAAGAGAATTTTATTCTCTCCTAGATATGTGAGAAACTCACCAGAAAGGTATTCTCCTCTTCGATCAGATCAAAGAGTTTTAATACTCTATCCAATTTATTTTTCTACTTCACTTCGAAATCGTTTGAATATTTCAAATGAATCCGACTTATGTTTCATCAGATGGACATATCCATATCTGGATAGATCATCCATGAAAGTGATGAAGTAGAAATATCCACCTCTAGTATTTGTGCTCATGGGCCCGCATACATCAGTATGTACTAGGCCCAAGAGCTCAGTAGCTCTCTCATCTTTTCCAGTAAAAGGTGACCTGGTCATTTTACCAAGAAGACAGGACTCATAGGTTGGTAGTGATTCACAATCATTGACTTCAAGGATTCCCTCTTAAGTCAACCTGTTTATCCTATACTTGTTTATATGACCTAGCCTACAGTGCCATAAGTAGATATCTGATACACTATCTAATCTAGGGTGCTTGCCAGTAGAATAGACTACGTTAATAAGTTGTGATAACATATACACATGATTGTTCAAATATCCACAAAAATAGTAACACCATTCATAATGATATTATAAACTTGTTTCTTTATTGAAATTTCATAATCATTTTTGGTCAGAAGGCCTACAGAAATAATATTTAAAAAGAAACTGGGACAGAAATGACAATCATTAAGAACATCGATATGGGACTCAAATACAAGTTTCAAAATTTCTAATGCTAGAACTGAAACTGATCTTCCATCTCCAACGTTCAGGAACCTCTCGTCTTGCTCGAATCTCCTACTGACCTGCAACCCCTGTAACGAATTACAAATATGGTAAGGGCTACCGGTATCCAATACCCAGTTAGTTATATCACAAATAGAGAAATTACAAGGAGTTATCATATAAATACCTTGCCCAGCAACAGTTTGCTTCTTTCTCTGCCTGTTTTGTTCCAGGGAGGTAATGTACTGAGGATAGTTCCTCTTTCAGTGCCCCCGCTTCTTGCAAAAGAAGCATTCAGTTTGACTCTTATCGGACTTGATCTTTTTGGTCTGGCCCTGCACTGATGTCCCAGCCTGAACTTGCACCTTCTTCATTTTCTTCTTCTTGTTCTTCTTTTCTTTTTCAAAGGGTCGAGAACCAAAAGATGAACCTCCCACTAAGTTTACCGACTCTTTATGGAGTTGGTGATCCTTCTCAAAGTTCTGAAGCAACCCCAGTAACCCGTGGTAGTTTACTTCAGGCTTTGTCATTCTATAATGAGTGAGGAATGGGAGATAAGATTTGGGCAGCGAGTTTAGTATTGCATCTTTCCCAAGCTACTCATGCAAGGGAAAGCCGAGCTTGCTCAAACACTCCATCAGCTCGATCATGTACAATACATGATCAGTGATAGAGGTACCATCCTGTATTTTGGCATTGAAGATGGCACAACTAGTCTTGTGCCTCTCCACGTCATTGGGTGTGCCAAAGGCATCCTCCAACACTTGAAGCATGTCCTTTGGCTGAGCCATCACAAGTTTGCGACTGAATTCATTGCTCATAGCAGCTAGCATGATACAGCGCACCATGGTTCGATCACTAAGCTACTTCTGATAAGTGTCTCTGACTGTTCCACATGCATTGGCAGTTGACTCCTCAGGTGCAAGATCCGTTATCACATATAGGATCCGTTCTTGCTCCAGGACTATCTTCAACTTTCGGTACCAGCTACCGAAGTTGGGTTCCACCAACTGATCATTGTCCAACAATGATCGGAGCGATAGGAAAGTGGCCATATCTGCATAAAGAAAAACCATAACCTAATTAGTAATTGATTCATTAAACCTAAAGATTTGGACTTTAATCAAAAAGTTTCTTCCACTATTTTATTCGAATTGGTAGCCTCTACCTTCAATTCGAGGAATTACCCTAATTTCTTAGTGGGTACTAGAATCTACTTAGACTGCACACAAGTCCAACTTTGGTTGGCCATCCCATGTACATCTAAGGATAGGTTCATAACCAATTGTTTCTCTAAATAATTTCTAGTAATTTTAATTTTGCCCCAGTCCCTAATCAGTAGGCTTTGGCCTCCACTGAAAAGGTCTGGTTAGGTCCAACCATTAACATGACCATACTTGGTCCATCTAGCCAATGAATGATTAGGCCCAACTCTGGTTGGCTAACCTAACCACCATTTAGAAAGATGCAGTCGAGAAATCATATTATGAATGACAATTTCATCAGCCGATAAGCAGCAAGCCTTTGGGCCTCCAATAATTATCCAACTGATGGATCCATTATCATCCACTTAATGGGAGGCTATAATCTAGTTATCACTATAACTATTTTATTTTAAGAACCTAATAATTTTAAAAGATTTAATTGATTTAGAGGAGGAGGTCAAATGAACCAGCTTATCATGATCCTCCCACTGGCTTCACCAAGTCAGCTTAAGGGAGACCATTAAAAAGGCTGGTCTAGGAGCACCTAAATCAGTCACATTGATTTACCTAGCTGACATGGGTCAGCTCAAATAGTCAAGTGATCTGATCAAAATATAATTTCATCAAGAGATCAAGTAAGTTCGATCGATGGGAGGGTCTGCCAAAGCTTACCTTAAACACCATCAGAAATGGCCAGAAAAGCAGGCTGCTAATTAAAAACCACCGATCTGGTTTACCTTAGACACCAACTTATTTAATTAGTTTTGATTAAATCAACCTAACAGTTCATGCTAGATCTCTTAGCCAAGAATCAAGTCCATTTGGTTTTCGTTAAAGATATGGACTTGACCAACTATAACTATTGTAATTGATCTAGAGAATTCTTGACCAAATCTAAGACAACAATTGATTAGATTTAGTTAATTCTCTAATTAAGTCCATCTTTAATCTAACCTTAGGTCTAACCCAATTAATGGACCTAATTCCCACTAACCCATTAACCCAATGTGTTATGGTTTGTGTCTTAGGTTCTTCAATTCACAATCTTAGAACCTAATCAAACAACTTCTTAATTCTTAATTAAGTTTTGGACTGAGGGTTGGGGTTTGGCTTTTCGAAAATAATTTTCATGTTTGTGAAATATTTTTACAACATGGTTCTTACCAACCAAGTTGCATGTTTGATTCATAATCAAAATGCAAGTGAAATAAGCATAAAACTACTTTAGATCTAATCTAAATAGGTTCATGTAATTGAAACAATTTCAACTTTAAACTACGCAAATTTTCCAAACAAATATATGATGGTTCTTTGCACGGAAATTATTAACAAAGAGATTTTATTTTAGATTTAAATATTTTTTAAATCTAATAAATTATAAATTTAATCTAAATCATATCTAACAAATTTATGATTAAAGATAGATCTACACGAACTAGGATAACCTCTGCACTGTAAGGGGTAAACCTTACAGCAAGACAATCTACAATTCGTGATTGATCTAAAAATTTTAATTTTAGATTTAATAATTAGATTATAAATTAGATCTAATTTAAAAAATGATCTAAGTATGTATAAATAATTATATAATAAATAACCCAGGCTCTGATACCAATTGAAGGAACCAGATCTAAGATTTTAGAGTTAGATCTTGAAACTTTTTCAAGATCAGACAGCGGAAGACTAAAATAAATCAAAATTTATCTTATAAAATTAAAAAATCTCTAAATCTAAGATCCTATTATGTGGTATTAAATCAAAAATTAAAATATGAAGAGCAAGAACTACATGTTGATCATATCAACATGTTTCTATACTACATCTAATGTATGTAAAATATAATAGATCAGATCTATTACCTTGCAAGTTAGACATTCTAACTTTGCTGATTCGAGCTTGAGGATGATGCTGTGAGCTGCACATATGTCTGACCTCTAAGAGTCATCCACACAAGCCCATGAATCACGATCAGAAGTCCTGGTCCAGGAAATAAGCACAGTATACTAGTACTACGCTGATCTTTCTTCGATGGTCGATTAGATACCTCCTTCTTCTTGATTTAGACTCTTCCAAAGATGAAAAGTAGGAGGAGTTTTAGATATGAGACACTCTCAGAAAACTCACAGATGAAGGAAGAAAAGAGGTGAACACAGCAACCCTAGAAGAAGACCCTCTTCTTCTTCTCTTTGCTCTCACCTAGACACCTAGTTTTGTGTCTATTATATCTCCATTCCCCAACATTATTTTTCTCTAATTTTCATACATCTCAAAGGTCTCTCAATTCTATATAATTCATAAAAATTTAAAGAAAAAATTCATCTTAAATAAGGAGATATAAAGAGTCTTTGTCTAGGTCAAATACCTAGTCAAGAAAAATCCAAACAGTGCCAGACAAGGGGTGCCCAACTCTTGGGTGCCCCCTCCTTCTTTTTCTACCATGGACCACTAGAAAAGGGCATACAATATGTGTCATAAAATCCACAAAAATCTTAAAAAAAATTTGGATAAAATCAGTACCATAAGAAAAGAGTTTTGGTTTCCTCAAATTCTATCTCTTAGAATTTGAAATCCAAACTAATTCCTACTTTGACTTGGTCCACAATCACATTCCATGTAAGAGAGAAAGAATGAAAAGATTTGGGTGTGCGTGAAGGCCTAGGAGAGAAGATTTTATCGCACAAAATAAGAGAGAGTGGGCGTGGGGGGCTAAGGTGGCGTAAGGTGAAATTCTAGTCTTACTGTGATTCAATCTATGACTTGTTCAAATTTGATTTCTCAAACTAAATCAACCCAATTAAAATAAGTCTTAACCCAATTAAGAATATAATTTAATCAGATTAAATTAAATTTAAATTTAATTTAATTTTTTAATCAAATTAGAAATTAGGTTGACCCAAGTCCTAATTGAACTAGGACTAGTTTTTTCTTGCACTTGACTTATCCAATAAACCAATTGGACTTAATCCAATCAAGCTCAAACCAAATCTAATTAAATTATATTTAATTAAACTTAATCTCAACCCATTAGCTTAATCAAATTAAGTCAATTAGCAATCAAATTGCTAATCGATCCTCCTACAATACTTGCACTTGGTTAAATGTCAATCATATTAATCGTTTAACCCTAGAACAATTCTTAATCGTTGATCAACCATCCGATCGGATCATGAACTCTAATGTGTGTGACCTCATAGGTTCGAACCTAAGTCAGTAGCATAGAAATAAATTTTTGTACCAATCAAAGTGACCATCTAGCAATGGTACCCGACAGTCGGATAGGTCGAATGTGTAGAACAATATCCTTAGAACTCATGCAGATATAGTTTTCATATAATTCATCTCCATGATCAAAATACTCATAGGATACCTCAGAGTTCAACTATCAACTTTGATCAGGTTATCCACATTGTATTTCAAAATATCAAATCCATCTGATGGATTATCCTGGCCAAGATTTTGCTAAATTGAAATACAGTGACTCATTCTTCTCCAACTCTTAGAGTGGTCAATCCCATCTTGATCACACTCTGACTTCACAACTACTTGACTGTGTCCAAAAGTCTTCCATCATTGAATTAGAAATTCAGTTAGTCCAGTACCAAAACACAGTGAGTTACTTGCAAGTCACTGAGGCGATCTCAGGTCTAAGGGACACTATACCTATATCCCATCAGAGACATTCTCGACAGTAGAATGCTCTGGAGTTGGTCACGTTCAATGATGATGTACTCTTACATCTTATCTATATGCCATACCAATATCTCCACACTCTTTGGTTAAAAAGACAACCAACCCATATGGCCTACAGTGACCTATGCTCGATAGAAGCTGTCATCCTTATTAGCAGCCCATCATTTGATCGTGAATAGTTTTAAGAACTAATCGATAAATCCTCTCTTTATCGAACCTAAATAGTCCTAAGGACTTCATCACAACAACAGAGTTTATTAGAAGATGAAAACTTATGATAAAAATATCAAAAATATATTTTATTTATTAACAAATCAATTATAATATAAGGTTGCTCAACCATCAATAGGTTGATGATTGATTTTTAGGATATATTTTCTAACAGTAACATTGAAGGCCATTGGAGGAGGAACTATCCAACCTACCTGACGACTAACAAGAGCAACAAGAAGGAAGGGCCTTCTGAAGGTATGTCTGAATTGCTCGTTATTGAAACTAATCTAATAGTTTCCTCTTCTTCTAGTTGGGTTCTTAATTCTAGTTCAAGTGCTCATTTGTGCACTTCTATGCAGGGTCTTGAAGAAGTAAGGAGACTAAGAGAAGGCAAGATCACTTTCTAGGTCGGCAATGGAGCAAGAGCTGCTGCTGTGGCTGTCGGAACCTACCCTTTGTGACTACCATTAGGACTTAGTTTATTTTTAAAAGACTGTTATTATGTATCTATAGTCAGTAGAAATTTGATTTCTGTCTCTATGCTGGCACAGAATAACTATAATTTTTATTTTAATAAAGATATATATTTAATTTATTTTAAAATAAAATTATTGCATGTGCTTTCTTGATTGACGGTCTTTACCATTTGGACATAGATGTGAGTGTAAATATTAACGAGCAAATAGTGAATGCCATAGGGTCTAAGAGACTTAGAGATAGGATTAGCCAAAAGTATCGGTGGCACCTTAAGCTAAGCCATATTGGAGAAGATAGACTCAACAAATTGGAGAAAGATGATCTTCTTAGATCATTGACTTTCGAGTCTTATTCAGTTTATGAATCATACTTTCAAAAAAAATGATCAAGTTACTCTTTATGGGATAAGAGGAAAGGGCCACTGAGATATTAGCCTTAGTACACACTGACGTGTGTGGTCCATTCGATGTACAAATCAGAGGTGGCTATATTTACTTCATAATCTTTACCAATGATTATTCACAGTATGGATTTGTGTATCTGATGCACTAAAAGTCTAAAGCATTTAAAAAGTTTATAGAGTTCAAACATGAAGTAGAAAAATAGATCAAAAAATCTATAAAGGTTCTTCGATCAGATCGAGGAGGAGAATACCTTAGTGAAGAATTTTGGACCTATCTCAAAGATAATGGCATAGTCTCACAGTAGACATCTCCAGGGATGTCTCAGCTCAATGAAGTATCTGAAAGAAAGAATCAGACATTATTAGATATAGTCTGATCCATGATGAGCTTCACAGACTTTTCTATTTTTTTTAGAGACATGCTTTACTTTCTGTGATTCATCTTTTGAATCAGATTCTCTCTAAATCCGTTTCTACCACACCAAACGAGCCATATGAGTTATAGCATAGTAAGAAGCCAACTCTTAGGTATCTCAAGATTTGAGGATGTCCGACCCATATCAAGTGACAGCAGACGGACAAGTTAGAGGCTAGATCCTTTAGGGCTCACTTCATAGGATATCCTAAGAAAATGATGGGACACTACTTCTATCATCTTAAGAATCACAATGTGATTATGAGCCATTATGTTGTCTTTTTGAAAAAAGAGTTTATCCAAGATGGAGGTAGTGGGAGGAAGATTGAGCTCAAAGAGAAAGTCTCTGAGGAGCATCGAGTTCAAGAACCAGAATCCAATAATGAGCTAGTAGATGTGATACCTCCTCCATGTCGTAGATCAAGTAGGATCTCCCATCCTCCTGAAAAGTACTTAGGTATTCTTACAGAGGATTTAGAGGAAGCGTTCCTTGTGGGAGATAGGGATATTAGGAATGATCCCAAAATCTATAATGAGATAATATTAGATATAGACTTTGAGAAATGGATAGAAGCGATGAAGTCAAAAATTGACTCCATACATTCCAACCAAATTTGGTCTTTAGTAGATCCACCTGAAGGTATTGTACCTATTGGGTGTAAATAGATTTATAAAAAAAAATTGGATCGGATGGTAAGGTAGAGATCTATAAGGCAAGGCTAGTCACAAAAGGTTATAGTCAATGCGAAGGCATTGACTATCATGAAATCTTTTCATCTATAGCCATGTTGAAGTTCATCTGTACTCTACTTGTGATAGTAGCTTTTCATGATTATAAAATTTGACAGATGGATGTGAAAACTATCTTTCTAAATAGATATCTTGAGAAAAATATCTATATGAAGTAGCCTCTGGATTTTACGTCCAGTGATAGGGATCACAAGGTCTGCAAGCTGCAAAAGTCCATATATGGACTCAAGCAAGCATCTCAGAGTTGGAACACTCACTTCAATGATATAATCAAAATATTTAATTTCATCAAAAATGAGGAGTTGTGTGTGTACATAAAGGTCAGTGAGAGTATTGTCACATTCTCATATTATACGTGGATGACATCCTCCTGATTCGGAAAGATATTTTTATGCTGACGTCGGTCAAAATATGGTTGTCGAAAAAATTTGCCAAGAAAGACCTAAGAGAAGCTTCCTACATTCTTGGTATAAAAGTCTATAGAGATAGATCTAAGAGAATGATAGGACTCTCAAAGCAAATATACATTGAGGAGGTGCTGAAGAGGTTCAGCATGAAAAACTCTAAGAGGGGTCTTTTATCCCTTAGAAATTATATTCATCTCTTCAAGAAGATGTGCCCCGACACATCTAAGGAGATCCAGTGCATGAGCAAGATCCCTTATGCTTCGACAATAGAGAGCCTCATGTATGCCATGTTATGTACACATCCTGATATAGCACTTGCCGTAAGTGTCACCAGTAGATATCAGGCGAATCCAGGTAAAGAACACAGGATTGTTGTTAAAAATATCCTTAAGTACTTGAAAAAAACTAAAGATTTGATGTTGGTCTTTGGTGGAGGATCGAAGCTAAAAATTGAGGGATACATTGATTCAGACTTTATGGCTAATGTCAATGATAGAAAGTCTATATCAAGATGTATCTTCATGTGTAATGATGGTGCGATTAGCTAGAAGAGTTCCAAGCAGCCGATCATTATAGATTCGACTATGCAAGTTGAGTACATCGTCACCTCTGAAGCTACTAAGGAAGCCTTTTGGTTGAAGAAGTTTGTTGCGGAGCTGGATGTGATGCCATCAGATGCCATTGCATTGCACTACGACAACAACGGTGCCATAGCCCTAGCTAAGGAGTCCAGGTCTCACCAAAAGTCCAAGCACATAGAGTGGCGATTTCACATCATATGCAAATACCTCAAGAAGAAGTTCATCAAGGTACAGAGAGTCGACTCCATGCTGAACATGACGGACCCACTGATCAAGCCTCTCAGCCAGCAGAAGACTGAAGCTCACCTTGAGAAGAAGGGTTTTAGGTATATGGCCAATTAGTTTGAGGTTAAGTGGAAGTTTGTTGGATTTATGCTCTAGAAGTCTATTATTGGCTGACACATTATGCAATTTCAGGACTTAAACTTATACTTGTAATCTTGTTATTATTAATAAAAGACATTTTCATTTCAATCATGTTTATATGTCCATGATTTGTCCTAGAAATTAACAAAGATGATTTTTATATATTCTTAAAATATGAAGAATTTGAGACATACATAAATTAGTGGTTAATTTCTAAATGCTCCCGATCAAAAGATCATCACGGAGGATAGTGATCAATCCATTTAAGATCGATGCACATTTCATCTCTCTTGTGGGCAGATGAGTCTCGGATCTACTGTGTAGGGACATTGGGGTGAGTGTGGGTGGTTGTTAGAGAATAACTTGCACTGAGCATGACCAATATGAGGATCACATGGATGTTTACTCACTCGTCAGTGATCTTCTCGATGCTGCAGTGATGTGAGTGGTTCTTTAATTTTCTGTATCATTGGCTATTCGCAGTGAGGCTATTGGGTTTGACTGCACATTTCTTTGATCTCTAGCCATTCGGATCCTTGCTGTGCATGTTGGCTTCAGTAGGTTCAAATTCGCTGTTTGGAGTAGGATGCATCTAGATAGAATCTATCGATCTTGATAGAAAAGAAAAACTTCTATGCGATTTACGAGACTGAATTCAGAAAGTCTTTGGCCAAAGCAAGTGTGAATACTAGAAAAAAATTTCTACGAGATTCATAAATGAACTCGAGTCGAATCAATCTTATATATGACTGACAATGGAGTCTAATGAATTCTCCATGACCTCTGTCAAGTCAAAACTCATGATAGAAGGACTGAATCATACGATAACTATATCTAGAGGTTCATACTTTCATTCTACTAGGTTGCCACTACATACTGCTAGGTATCACTGATGGATTGTGAGACTCATCAGACATCATCTTGATGATCGTTGACCCTCGAAAGATACAATTAAAAATATTCTAATATATCAAAAAAAATTTCGATGATCTTGTGATGGAGATCACAATATATCTCACTACCAGATAGAATGAAACCTATGGAGTCACACATTAAAGAATTTAATCTCAAATTTATCAATTGGGCTTATGAAGTTCTAATTGGGTTAGGGTTTTTTGAAATCCTATTGAGTTTAATTAAATCATGCTAGCACATGGTTAAACCTAATTCTTCTTGAAACTTCGATTTGATCAAGTCCATAACCTTGAACCTAGCTTAAATCCATTTGGATTTAATTGGGCTTTTAATTGTGAGCCCAAGAGAATTTGATTAAGTCAATTAGTTGACATAATTATTCTAACATTATCTCTTAATTATCTCTAAGTGTGTGTGGAATAGAAGGAAAGAAGGGTGGCGCCTTCTTCTCTTTTTAACCAGACCAGGGGGCGCCAACCCCCTAGATATTGCAAGAGAGGCCCACCCCTTCTTATGGATTGGCATGGAGGAGAGAGAGGGGCCATGCCCCCTCTCATATGTTATGAAATCCCTAGGGGGCGCCAAGTGTTGGCATCCCAAACTACTTGCCCTATATGAGATGGGGTGCCCCTTGTACCTACCTTAAGGGGCTAATTATATACCAATTATATCTGATTTTATTGAGACAAAATCAGATTAAAAAGATAGAGTATTCTTATGAGATAAGGATGTACCTTTTTAAGATAACTGGATTCTTCTTTTGAGTTAAGATAGAGCCTATATAAAGAGAAGGTCTCTAGGATTTCAAAGTGATAAAATTTTGATGAAACCAATGTTGAAAGAAATTTACGGAAGTATAGTACATGCAATTAAAAAAATTTATGCAGTAAAAATAATATATTAAATAATTTAATTCTAATCATATGTATAAGATCTAATCTTAGACTACCATATCAAGATCTTGGATATGAAAAATATATACTTTATATCTAAAAATAAAAATTACATCGATCTCATCGATGCTGAAATTCTAGATCTAACTATTAGATCTACCATAGGAATCAAAATAAGTTAGAGATCATTACCAAACAAATTTTGATCTTGATCTTTTCTAATCCAATGGTTAGAGATGGTGTTTCTCAAATTACTCGCAGCCACACAAACTCGTCTGGCCTCTATAGAAAAATCCACGCGAAGACTGGCACAGATCAAGCTGACCTCTTCCTTCTTCTACAAGTACCTTGGACACTCCAAAGTAATAGAGAATCTAGAAGAGGAAGAGAGGAGGAGGAGAAGAGGATCTGAAAACAAAAAATCTAGAAGGAAATTGATCATGGGACATCCAAGAGAGGGGCCCCTTTTTATAGACTAGGAATTAGGACTTTTCAAAAAAGGATGCTATGAATCAAAGCCAAAACCCCTTTTCGGCATTCTCAAAAATTTCAAAAAAATTATTAAGATGTGGAGAAGAAATCTGAAGTCTCACATGCTAAAGGATTCCTCAAGAAAAATAAGGAAAAAAAATAATATGATTCCAAAAATATATCATATACAAAAAATTCTTTTTCTAGTCTGTATCTTATCTCTAATTCGGATCGCATTCGAATTAGGCAAGAGATAATATTATAACTCATCAGCTATAGCCAACCATCCTTATTGGATCTTCTCTCATGACACCAAAAATCACAACCCAAATCCAATTAGGCATGGAGAAATTGGCATGAATCCAGATGTGGCACAAAAGATAAGGATAGAGTCCTAATCTGACTTGGACTCTTCATTTCTAATTCAATTCTAATCCAAATCAAATTTGGATTGAAACTTGTTGCCCAGCTATGCAACCCAAGAGGGGGGGTGAATTGGGTTTCTAAAAATTTTAAGCCCAACAAATAACTTATGAAGAACAAAACAATGGCTTTAAATCAATATTAATTACCTAAAGTAGTATTGCAAGGATATAATAAAGAAATAAGATAAAGCGATAAAGCACACCACAAACACAAGGATTTATAGTGGTTCGGTGCTAACCTTGCACCTACATCCACTCCCCAAGATCCCACTTGGAAATTTCAATCCACTATCCTTTGTATTCAACCCGAATACAAAACGTCGGAAACTCCGACACTAGCTATCCCAAGCTAGAATACAAGACGTCGGAAACTCCGACCCTAGCTATCCCAAGCTAGAACACTTGTTTCCCGGGTACAAGCAAACCCAAAACACTCCGATTTCAGGTTCGGATCAACCTTTCCTTGTTTTGGAAATCCTCCAAAAACAAGAGCAAAAACTCACAAAGAGTAAGAATATTTAGAGCACAGATTAATACAATAACAGCTCCTTAAATGAGCAAATATAACAATAAAAGCTTTACTCAAATGAAGAACCCCTTTTTCAGATTTTCTCAAGATGAATGAACGGTTGAACGCTTGAGAAGAGGTTGATTGTTGATTGAAGATCTCTTGAAAGCTTTGAACGATCTCTAGATCAAGGTTGAAACGATAGGCGTGAAGAATTCTCTCCTTGAAAGATCTTCCTTTTCTCTTTCACAATCTCTCTGGTATATTGTGGATCCTCTCTCTTTTTCTCTATGGATATTTCGTTGATCTCAGGCTTTTTCTTGCAAATTTTGGATCCTCTCTTCTGTTCTTCTCTTTTTCTTCTTTTTCTCTTCACATTTGATTTCACGTTTGATCCGCTATTTAATCTACAATTTCTTTCATCAAATTAAGCATTTTGTAGCATTAGAAGCATGAGAAAACAATTTAGGCAGATAAAGAGCCATTAGAGAATTTTTAGGAAGCATAAATGGCAATTAAAATGGGCAAAAAAATAGCCATTGCTGACATTTCCCGTCGCAGGGGTCGACTCATGAGTCGACTCATGCTTCAGGGGTCGACTCATGAGTCGACCTCTGTTGCAAAAACCAGAGAATACTTTTCTGGAATTTCTTGGCTCAAATTAGCAGGGGTCGACTCATGAGTCGACTCATGCCTTGTGGGTCGACTCATGAGTCGATTCACAGGTCGTGCCAAGCTAGAAAACTAGCGTGCCAAGGAGAATTTTTGCGTGCCAATCAGCTCACAGTGCCATGAGTTGACTCATGAGTCGACTCATGCACTTCAAACCTTCATAACTTCAAAAATATAAGTCCAAACACAATGAAATTTTCACCAATAGATTTCAAATCATTTGTTCTATCAAATGGTACTATCAAATCAGGATTTTAGTGAAATTACGATTTTGCCCTTGAAGAACATAAGGACTTTTTTATTTTAAAATATTGTATCCCTTCAATCTGCTTTGTAATCATCAAAATCAATCTAGGAGCAACAATCTCCCCCTTTTTGATGATGACAAAATATATGAACAAAAATATTTATGTTAAAGCATTAATTTCAAAAGAATCCATTATAGGTGTATATGCTTGAAAAGAGTATGATTCTTTTGGCATGTAATATAAATGCAAAAATAGTTTGTCCATTTTCTTAAAGATTTGAAAAGGGTATTAGATTATTTTGAGTTCAAGATATATCAGAGCAAGAGAAGATAAATAACTTTTTCTATGTATCAGAGCAAAAATAATTTTTACAATGATATCAGAAAAGATTTTATAATGTATCAGAGCAAGAAAATTTTTAATGTATCAGAGAAAATTTCATACAGTATCAGAGCAAATATTATAATATATTAGAGAAATCTTCACACTGTATCGGATCAAATGTTATCATGTATCAGATCAAGTTGAAAGAAATTGTAGGATGTATCAGAGTAAAACAAATTTCTTATTGATGTATCAAGGTGAGTAAAATTTCAAAAGCAAGTTTGAATATCAAAGCTTATATATATAAAAAATACTTATTTGCATTGTACTCATGATTTTGCTTTTGATGGATAATTTTTTTGTTAAAGTTCTGTCTGATACCAAATTTTGATACCAAAATTTCTCAAAGTTTTGTTTAATCTTTCAATCCTTATTTTTATCTAATTTCTCCAATATTTGTTTAATTTCTTCAATATTTGTATTTTTAATTTAATTTCTTCCCCTTTTTCTCATAATTTAGGGTTTTGCTTTTTGTCTAATTTCAATTTTTGTTTAATTTTAATTTCTCCCCCTTTTTGACATCATCAAACATAGTTAACTCTTTCTTTTCTTTTTCTGAAATATTCTTTAATTTCTTCCTCTTTAGAGTTTTTCACAGATGTTTGCTCCCCCTTAATATAGCAATTATCAATAGCAAACAACAACAAGGAGAAGATAATATTTCAATAGATGTATCAGAGATTGAAATATAACCAAAATATAATCATTACAAAGAGGTAGAAATATAGGTAAAAGATGATTTCATTAATATTATAATTGTTTCAATACTTAAAATTCAACCAGCTAAATGTCAATACATGGCCCCAAGGTATAGATCTTAGAACAAGATACTAACTCCTAAGATCTAGATAAGTCAATGATCAGAGTCATCAGATATAGGGTGAGGAGATGATGGATCAGAAGTGCATCCTCTACCCCGTCTGCCTCTGCCACGAGTGGAAGTGCTGGCACGAGCAGGAGAACGAGATGAACTGGGTGGCTGAGAACGCTGAGATGCTAGGGCTGAACAATGAGTCTGATAGAATCAAGTACGTTCAGTGCTCTGGAAACAGATTGAAGTAGAGCAGTGAACTGGGTGGTAGCATGCTCACTCGATCCTCTGATCTCTTTCCTCAGTAGCTCATATCCACCTTCTAATGCTCCTCTGAGCCTTCCAGCCTCTGCAGTGAGGTCTGTGACCTCAATAGTAGACTCCTGTGGCTGGGGATGGGCCAATGCAAGAACTTGCCCCTGCAAGTCAAGAACTCTGCCAGTAATCTCCAGACTGTATCCTCAAGCTGCTGTATCCTGACGGACTGATCTGAAATCATCTGAAATACAGTGGAGATGTGGGGAGTAATGGTCTGATCAGAAGAAGTAGCTCCAGGTGCAAAAGAAGTACTACTCCACTGGCTAGACAACAAAGAAGCCACACGCTGAGATATATGCTCGATCTGATCATCAGCCAGTCTGAACTCTAAGGAGGTGCTCTGCTCTCTGGCTGATACACTGGTGTGGGCATCCTAGTAAACTCAGAAGGGCCAGCCTCAGTATCAGGAATGAACTGGATATCTGGTGAAGCTACCCTGAAATCATGTACAGGAGAAGATGGACCTTCTTCTTCTACTCTGCCTTCAGTTCTGTCTTCAGCTCTTTCCTCAGCTCTCTCCTCAGCTCTTTCTTCAGAGCCCTTGATCCAACCACCAACAGTCTTTGTAATTCCCATTCGGTGCAGGCTATGTTGGTTGAAAGTGTCCACATGTGAGAGCTTGGTAGGTGTCTCCCCCTCACAGCTAACTCCAAACCTCCTAAAAACTCTAGTAAGGGCCATACCATAAGGCAAGTGTGCCTTGGATCTGTTCAAAGTTTCTCTCATGGCCTCTATCATAAGTGCAGGGAGGTTTAGGGGGGTCTGAGTGATGATATGAAACATGACACATACATCTCTGCCAGATAGTAAGTCATGTCAACCACTCCTAGGAAAGAAAAGTTTTGTCACAATCTGATGCAGGACCCTCATCTTAATGGATAATAGCTTTGCTTCCAATCTGTTTAAACTTCCTGAAAAAATCTTCTCCTAAGATAATTCTGATCCCTTCTTCTTTAATTGGGAGTTCCATATATGAGTATCCTTCACTAGGCAACTGAAGTATTTCTCCCAATATCCTAGAATCCAAACAGATGTCAATCCCCTTAACAGTTGAAGTCACTGACCCACTTCCATAATGTAGGTTCTGGTAGAACTCTCTGACTAGATCAACATAGGTGACTTCCTTAAGAGAGCAATAAAGTTCCCATCCTTGATTTTTGATCTTGGTAGCAAAAGTAAAGCCTTCTTTCTTAAAGAACCGAAAATCTATATTTTTCCCAGTTTCTACTTTTCTATCAGAAAGAAGATTTACACTGGGGCTTATGGAGGATTGAGAGGACCTTGAGCAGGTACTGAAACTGGATTGGGAACAGTGAAAGACTGAGCATGCCTTTTCTTTCGGACAATTTCCTCAGGCTCTCGGATTGATTTCCTCCTTTGGGGAAGTTTCATCTTTGGAGCCATATCCAATAAAGTAGCAGACAAGAAGACTTGAATTCAGTGGAGGAGGGATCACAAAAGAGTAAAGAAGAATTTTGGTGGAGAAAAGAAGTGGATTTTGAATGAACGGTGAAGTTCTAGGGCACGTTCCACCCGCGCCTATCACTGCGAGAAAGCACAGAAAAATCCTTTTCAAGGAGGCGATTTTTGGTGGAGAGAAGGAGGGAGAATTGCCTCGAAATTGATCCTTGGATTTGGAGCAAAAAAAGTTGGAGAGGATGGCTTTCGGAAGAAGAACGAGAGAAGATGAGTCATCTCATAAACAGGGTTTCCCGTTTTAAAAAAATGAACCCGATGGAAGTTGGTGGGATTTACAAGTTTGCCATTGAGTCGACTCATGGGGGTCGACTCATGAAGTTCAGAAAATCAGAAAAAATGCAAATAAATTCCAGAAAAATTCAAATTTTGGGAGAAGGAATTTTGCTCAATGATAAGTTTTTAGAGTGATAAAACTGAGCTTTTGGAACCAGGATAGTTGTTGGAAATTGAGCTCTAAGAATATTTGATAATAATTAAGAGAAGTTTAGGCAAATGGATCTAGAATTCCTAGATTTCTCCTAATTTCACAGAATCTATCCTCACTAAGGGCCTTTGTAAAGATATCGGCTAATTGATTTTCAGTGCACACATATTCAAGAATTATATTTTTGTTTTGAACATGTTCTCTTATAAAATGATGTCTTATTTCAATATGTTTAGATCTTGAGTGTTGTATTGGATTTTTAGATAGATTTATGGCACTTGTATTGTCACATTTTATTGGAGTTTCATTAAGTTTGATTCCAAAATCTTCGAGTTGTTGCTTAATCCAAAGATTTGAGCACAACAACTTCCGGCTGCAATGTATTCGGCCTCAGCCGTAGACAGTGCCACCGAATTTTGTTTCTTGCTAAACCATGAGATTAGGTTAACTCCAAGAAATTGGCAAGTTCCACTTGTGCTTTTTCTATCTAATTTACATCCAGCAAAATCAGCATCAGAATATCCTAACAAATTAATTTGTGAGTCCTTAGAGTACCATAACCCTATAGTTTGTGTACCATTTAAGTATCTAAGGATTCTTTTAACAGCATTCAAATGAGATTCCTTAGGATTAGATTGATATCTTGCACATAAGCAAACACTAAACATGATATCAGGCCTACTTGCAGTTAGATATAATAATGAGCCAATCATACCTCTGTAGTATTTTAAGTCTACGCTTTTACCTTCATCATCCTTGTCAAGCTTACTTGAGGGACTCATTGGTGTGCCAATCGGTTTACAGTTCTCCATTCCAAATCTTTTGAGTAGTTCCTTGGTGTACTTGCTTTGGGTGATGGAGATTCCTCTTTTGATTGTTTGATTTGGAGTCCGAGAAAGAAAGTGAGTTCTCCCATCATGCTCATCTCGAACTCTCCCTGCATAAGCTTAGCAAAGTCTTGACAAAGGGATTCATTAGTAGACCCAAAAATTATGTCATCAACATAAATTTGTATAATTAGCATATCATTTTGGTTTCTTCTAATAAATAGGGTTGTGTCTACATTACCTCTTGAGAAACCATTATTTAGTAGAAATTTGCTTAGCCTTTCATACCATGCTCTAGGTGCTTGTTTTAGGCCATATAAAGCTTTATTTAATCTAAAGACATGATTGGGAAAAGCATGATTTTCAAATCCAGGGGGTTGTTCTACATATACTTCTTCAGAAATATATCCATTTAAAAATGCACTTTTAACATCCATTTGAAATAGTTTGAATTTCATAAAGCAAGCATAAGCAAGTAGAAGTCTAATGGCTTCTAATCTAGCAACAGGTGCAAAGGTTTCATCAAAATCAATTCCTTCTTCTTGATTATATCCCTTAGCAACCAGTCTTGCTTTATTTCTAATTACATTTCCATGCTCATCTAACTTGTTTCTAAAGACCCATTTTGTGCCAATTATTGAATAATCTTTAGGTCTTTTCACTAAGGTCCAAACATTATTTCTTTCAAATTGACTGAGTTCTTCTTGCATAGCATTAATCCAGTTATGATCATTTTCAGCTTCTTCAAAAGTTTTAGGTTCAAGTTGAGATACAAAAGCACAATGATTAAGTACATCTCTAAGTGAAGAACGTGTTTTTACCCCATGCATAGGATCACCGATAATTAATTCCTTAGGGTGGTTGTGAACATACCTCCATTCCTTGGGTAAGTCATTTGTACCTTGAGGTTGTTCTTGAATTTCTTCACCTTTCTCATTTTGTTCATCTTCTTGATCCTTGTCTTCTGGAGTTGCTGAATCTTTCAGAGTGATCTCCTTCATACCTTCTATTAGTGGATCTGCATCATCAACACCCTCATTCTTCCTTGAAGGAGGATCGTTAGATTCATCAAAGACAACATGTATGGACTCCTCAACTACTAAGGTTCTTTTGTTGAACACTCTAAATGCTTTACTAGTGGAGGAGTAACCTAGAAGGATTGCTTCATCTGATTTTGCATCAAATTTACCAAGTTTTTCTTTGCCATTATTTAATACAAAACATCGGCAACCAAAAACATGAAAATAGGCAATATTTGGTTTTCTTCCTTTCCAAAGTTCATAGGAGGTTTTCTTTAAAAATTATCTTATTAAAGCACGATTTAAAATATAACATGCTGTGTTAATAGCTTCCGCCCAAAAATATTTTGGAAGGTTGCTTTCACAGAGCATGGTACGGGCCATTTCTTCTAAGGTTCTATTTTTCCTTTCAACTGCCCCATTCTGTTGGGGTGTCCTAGGAGCAGAGAAGTTGTGGCCAATTCCATTTTCATCACAAAAATTTTCAAAGTCATGATTTTCAAATTCTGTTCCATGATCACTTCTAATATTTTGAATTGAAAACCCTTTTTCATTAGTGACTTTTCGATGAAATTTCGTGAAAATTTGAAAAGTTTCATTTTTGTGAGCTAAAAAGAAAACCCAAGTAAAACGAGAGTAATCATCAATTATTACAAATCCATATCATTTTCCTCCTAGACTAGTGGTTTTAGTTGGTCCAAATAAATCCATATGTAAGAGCTCTAAAGGTCTAGAAGTTGAAATAGTATTTTTGGATTTAAATGATACTCTAGTTTGTTTACCTAATTGGCATGCATCACAAATTCTATCCTTTTCAAAATTCAATTTTGGCAAACCGAGAACTAAATTCTTTTTGATTAATTTTGAAAGAGAATGCATGCTAATATGTGCAAGTCTACGATGCCACAGCCAACTAGTCTCATTTATTTTAGCATTTAAGGAAACTAGGCATTGCATGTCTAATTTAGTTAAATCATTCAAGTCTACCATATAAACATTGCCATGCCTATGTCCTATAAATTTAATACCATCGTTAATAGGACTCGTCACAATGCATACAGATGATTCAAAACTTACTTTATACCCTTTATCACAGAATTGACTAATGCTAAGTAAGTTATGCTTTAAACCTTTAACAAGTAAAACATTCTCAATGTATTTGGAGGGAGTGATACCAATGTTACCTATCCCGATGATCTTTCCTTTGCCATTATCTCCAAAGGTGACCATCCCTCCATCCTTAGCATCAAGCGTGATGAATTGTGATTCATCACCAGTCATGTGTCTCGAGCATCCGCTGTCAAGATACCATTTCCTATTTCCTTCTTGGGATGCTAGACACACCTGCAAGCATAGATCAAGTTTCTGTCTTAGGTACCCAAGCTTTCTTGGGTCCTTTCAGGTTAGTCAGAATGGTTCCTTTTGGAACCCATATTTTCTTTGTGTTTGCATATTTGTTAATAAGACATGTGTATGATTTATGTCTATTCTTCCACATTTAAAACAAGTAATATTTGTAGGCTTTTTGCTTGAATAATTTGCATAAATATCCTTCAAAAATTTTTGTTTCTTCAGGGGTTTATAACCAAGTCCAGCCTTATCATATATAGCTTTCTGATTATCAAGGATCATATTTAGCTTGTTTGAACTTAAGGTGAACTTATCTACTATAGATTTCAGCCTGTTAATTTCATCCTTAAAGTTTTGATTTTCTTGAATCAATGTGAATTTTTCAATTGAAAGAATTTCAGCTTGTTTCACTAAGGACTGATTTTCCAATTTCAGCTCTTTGTTTTTCTTCCCTAGTTTCTTTAATTCATCAATTGAATCATAGAAAGCTTCATGCAATTCTTCAAAAGTAAATTCACTAGTGGATTCAGAAGTTACCTCATTTTCATGTGCCATCAGGCACAGATTGGCTTGTTCGGTTGAGGTTTCCTCGTCGGAGCTTGAGTCATCACTCGCACTCCAGGTCGCCATCATTGCCTTCTTTTTGAATTTCTTTGGACCTTTCTTCAATTGAGGACATTCGGATTTGAAATGTCCTGGCTTCTTGCACTCGTAGCATATAGGGGTTTGATCTTTCTCCTTTTCTATGCTTTGATCCCCTTTTGTAAATTTCTTTCTCATCCCCTGTTTCCTTTTTCTTAGAAACTTCTTGAATTTTTGGGTGATGAGAGCCATCTCCTCATCCTGATCTTCATCTTCAGAGTCATCTGTTTCATAATCAGGTGAAGTTGTGGATTTGAGGGCAATGGTTCTTTTCTTTTTGATTTCATCCTCTTGATGTTGCATCATGCTAAGTTCATGAGTCATCAAGGATCCAAGAAGCTCTTCTAGAGGTAGAGTGTTCAAGTCCTTTGCTTCTTGGATGGCAGTCACCTTGGCTTCCCAAGTTCTTGGCAGTGACCTGAGAATCTTCCTTACAAGTTCACTGTTAGTATAAGATTTGCCAAGACTCTTTAAACCATTGATTATATCAGTAAAATGAGTAAACATAGCAGTTATGGACTCATCATGCTCTATTTTGAACAATTCATATTTATGTACAAGCATGTTTATTTTAGACTCTTTTACTTGATTTGTTCCCTCATGGGTGACTTCTAACCTATTCCATATTTCTTTAGCAGATGCACAAGTAGAAATCGATTAAATTCACTAGCATCTAGTGCACAATAAAGAACATTCATAGCTTTGGCATTTAATTGTGCCAATTTCTTGTCAACCTCATCCCATTCTTTCTCGGTTTGGTTGACTCCTCACCATCTATAATCTTGGTGGGTGTGTGAGGACCATTCACTATGATACTCCACATATCATAGTCGAGTGCTTGTATGAAAATCTTTATCCGAGCTTTCCAATAGGTGTAATTAGACCCATTAAAAGTGGAGGTCGGTTTGTTGATTGCCCCTCAGCTAGAGAAGTTCCAACATGGGTTGCCATAGATCTTTGGCTCTTTGATTGTTAGATCAAAGAAGGGCTAGAGCACTGGCTCTGATACCACTTGTTGCCCAGCTATGCAACCCAAGAGGGGGGGTGAATTGGGTTTCTAAAAATTTTAAGCCCAACAAATAACTTATGAAGAACAAAACAATGGCTTTAAATCAATATTAATTACCTAAAGTAGTATTGCAAGGATATAATAAAGAAATAAGGTAAAGCGATAAAGCACACCACAAACACAAGGATTTATAGTGGTTCGGTGCTAACCTTGCACCTACATCCACTCCCCAAGATCCCACTTGGGAATTTCAATCCACTATCCTTTGTATTCAACCCGAATACAAAACATCGGAAACTCCGACACTAGCTATCCCAAGCTAGAATACAAGACGTCGGAAACTCCGACCCTAGCTATCCCAAGCTAGAACACTTGTTTCCTGGGTACAAGCAAACCCAAAACACTCCGATTTCAGGTTCGGATTAACCTTTCCTTGTTTTGGAGATCCTCCAAAAATAAGAGCAAAAACTCACAAAGAGTAAGAATATTTAGAGCACAGATGAATACAATAACAGCTCCTTAAATGAGCAAATATAACAATAAAAGCATTACTCAAATGAAGAACCTCTTTTTCAGATTTTCTCAAGATGAATGAACGGTTGAACGCTTGAGAAGAGGTTGATTGTTGATTGAAGATCTCTTGAAAGCTTTGAACGATCTCTAGATCAAGGTTGAAATGATAGGCGTGAAGAATTCTCTCCTTGAAAGATCTTCCTTTTCTCTTTCACAATCTCTCTGGTATATTGTGGATCCTCTCTCTTTTTCTCTTTGGATTTTTGTTGATCTCAGGCTTTTTCTTGCAAATTTCGGATCCTCTCTTCTGTTCTTCTCTTTTTCCTCTTTTTCTCTTTTCCTCTTCACATTTGATTTCACGTTTGATCCGCTATTTAATCTGCAATTTCTTTCATCAAATTAAGCATTTTGTAGCATTAGAAGCAAGAGAAAACAATTTAGGCAGATAAAGAGCCGTTAGAGGATTTTTAGGAAGCATAAATGGCAATTAAAACGGGCAAAAAAATAGCCGTTGCTGACATTTCCCATCGCAGGGGTCGACTCATGAGTCGACTCATGCTTCAGGGGTCGACTCATGAGTCGACCTCTGTTGCAAAAACCAGAGAATGCTTTTCTGGAATTTCTTGGCTCAAATTAGCAGGGGTCGACTCATGAGTCGACTCATGCCTTGTAAGTCGACTCATGAGTCGACTCACAGGTCGTGCCAAGCCAGAAAACTAGCGTGCCAAGGAGAATTTTTGTGTGCCAATCAGCTCACAGTGCCATGAGTTGACTCATGAGTCGACTCATGCACTTCAAACCTTCATAACTTCAAAAATATAAGTCCAAACACAATGAAATTTTCACCAATAGATTTCAAATCATTTGTTCTACCAAATGGTACTATCAAATCAGGATTTTAGTGAAATTATGATTTTGCCCTTGAAGAGCATAAGGACTTTTTCATTTTAAAATATTGTATCCCTTCAATCTGCTTTGTAATCATCAAAATCAATCTAGGAGCAACAGCAAAAATATGGGGTGCCCAGTCAGACATGAAAATCTGAATGGGCGCCCATGGAATATAGGGCAGGTGGTTGGGGTGCCAACCCTTGGCACACCATCCTAGGGTTTTCATTCAAGAGAGGAGGCGTGGCCCCTCTCTCTCTCTTCCCTCCACACCATGCCACAAGAGGGGGTGGGCCCCTCTTGCATTATCCAAGGGATTAGTGCCCCTTGGTCCTGCCATAAAGGGAGGAAGGTGCCACCTTTCTTTCTATTTATTCCACACACACTAAGAGATAATGAGTAGATAATGAAGAGATAATTTAGCCAACAAATTGATTTAATCCAATCCTCTTAGGCTCATAATTAGGAGCCCAATTAAATCCAAATAGATTTAGGTTAGGTTCAAGGCTATGGACTTGATTTAATCGAAGTCCCAAGAAGAATTAGGTTTAACCATGTGCTAGCATGGTTCTCTTAAATCTAATAGAATTTTGATAGACTCTAACCCAATTAGTACTTCATAAGTTCAATTGACAAATTTTGATGGAACCAGATCTAGGGTTTCAGGGTTAGATCTTGAAACTTTTTCAAGATTAGATAGTGGAAGACTAAAATAAATCAAAATTTATCTTATAAAATTAGAGAATCCCTAGATCTAAAATCCTATTACATGATTATTTCATGGTATTAAATTAAAAATTAAAATATAAAGAGCAAGAACTACATGTTGATCATATTAACATGTTTCTATGCTACATCTAATATATGTAAAATATAATAGATCATATCTATTACCTTGCAAGTTAGATGTTCTAACTTTGTTGATCCGAGCTTGAGGATGATGTTGTGAGCCACACATACGTTCAACCTCTAGAAGTCATCCACATGAGCCCACAAATCACGATCAGAAGTCTTGATCCAGGAAATCAGCACAGTATGCTAGTACTGTGCTGATCCTTCTTCGATGGTCAATCAGATGCCTCCATCTTCTTGATTAGGACTCTTCCAAAGATGAGAAGTAGGAGAAGGAGTTTTAGATCTGAGACACTCTCAGAAAACTCAAAATAGAGAAAGGAAAGAGGTGAACACAGCAACACTAGAAGAAGACCCTCTTCTTCTTCTCTTTGCTCTCACCTAGACACCTAATCTTGTGTCTATTGTATCTCCACTCCCCAACCTTTTTTCTCCCTAATTTTTGCATGCCCCAAAGGATTCTCTTTTTTCTATTTTTTACAAAAAATTTATGAAGAAATTTATTTTAAATTGAGAGATATGATAGAGTCTTTGTCTACATCAAATACTTAGTCAAGGATTATCCAAACATGGCAAGACAAGGGGCACCCAACTCTTGGGCGTCCCCTCTTTTTTTCTGTACATGGATCACCAGAAAAGGGTGCATATTATGTGCCATAAAAGTCACAAAAATATCAAAAAAAATTGAATAAAATCAGTGCCATAAAGAAAGAGTTTTGGTTTCCTAAAACTCTATCTCATAGAATTGAAAATCCAAACTAATTCCTACTTTGACTTGATCCACAACCACATTCCATGTAAGAGAGATAAAAAGAAAAGTTTTGGGCATGCATGAAGACCTGGGAGAGAGGATTTTGTCACACAAAATAAGAGAGAGTGGGCATGGGATAAGAGAGAGTGGGCGTGGGGGGCTAAGGTGGTGCAAGGTGGAATCCTAGTCTTATTAGGATTCAATCTATGACTTGTTCAAATTTGGTTTCTCAAACCAAATCAAATCAAAATTAAATCAACCCAATTAAAATAGATCTTAACCCAATTAATAATTTAATTTAATCAGATTAAATTAGATTTAAATTAGATTTAATTTTTTAATCGAATTAAAAATTAGGTTGACCCAAGTCCTAATTAAACTAGGACTAGTTTTTTCTTGCACTTGGCTTATCCAATAAACCAATTGGACTTAATCCAATCAAGCCCAAACTAAATCTAATTAAATCATATTCAATTATACTTAATCTTAGCCCATTGACTTAATCAAATTAAGTCAATTAGTAATCGAATTGCTAATCGATCCTCCTGCAACACTTGCACTACGTTAAATATCAATCATATTGATCATTTAACCCTAGAACGATTCTTAATCATTGATCAACCATCCAATCGAATCATGAACTATAATGTGTGTGATCTCATAGGTTCAAACCTAAGCTGGTAGTATAGGAATAAATTTTTGTACCAATCAAAGTGACCATCTAGCAATGGTACCTGACGGTCGGATAGATCGAATGTGTAGAACAACATCCTTAGAACCCATGCAGATATAGTTTTCATATAATTCATTTTCTTCACCAAAATGCTCATAGGACACCTCAGAGTTCAACTGTCAATTCTGATCAGGTTGTCCACATTGTATTTCAAAATATCAATTCCATCTGATGGATTATCCTGGCCAAGATTTTGCTAAATTGAAATACAACGACTCATTCTTCTCCAACTTTTTGAGTGGTCAATCTCATCTTGATCACACTCTGACTTCGCAAGTACTTGACTGTGCCCAGAAGCCTTTCGTTACTGAATTAGAAATTTAGTTAGTCCAGTACCAAAGCACAGTGAGTTGCTTGTAAGTCACTGAGGTGATCTCAGGTCTAAGGGACACTTATACCTATATCCCATCAGAGACATTCTCGACAATAGAATGCTCTAGAGTTGGTCACGTTCAATGATGATGTACTCTTACATCTCACCTGTATGCCATACCAGTGTCTCCACCCTCCTTGGTTAAGAGGACAAGCAACCCATATGGCCTACAGTGACCTATGCTCGATAGAAGCTGTCGTCCTTATTAACAGCCCATCATTTGGTCGTGAACAGTTTTAAGGACTAATCGATAAATTCTTTGTTTATCAAACCTAAATAGTTCTAAGGACTTCATCACAACAACGGAGTTCATTAGAAGATGAAAACTTGTGATGAAATATCAAAATTATATTTTATTAATTAACAAATCAATTATAATACAAGGTTGCTCAACCGTCAATAGCTTGATGATTGATTTTAGGATATATTTTTCAGTAACTCTCACTTATCCTAAAGCCACTCAGCATAGAATCTAATACCAATCTTCGACTTATGGTTATCGAACTCCTTTATCGCCAGGGCTTTAGTGAAGAGATCGATCAGGTTCTCCTTTCCATTGATCTTCTAAAGGTCGACGTCACCTCGATCCACGATCTCTCGGATCAGATGGAAGCAGTGCAAAATATGCTTCGTCCGCTGGTGTGCTTTGGGTTCCTTCACCTAAGCTATGGCACCAGTGCTATCGCAGTAGAGCAGGATTGGACCATCGAGGGAGGATGCTACTCTGAGCTCGATGATGAATTTTCTCAGCCACACAGCTTTCTTCACGGTATCCGATGCTGCGATGTACTCTGCCTCACAAATAGAGTCTGCCACAATATGCTGCTTGAAACTCTTCCAGCATATAGCTCCACCATTCAGAATAAAGATATAACCCGACACGCTACTGCTGTCATCATGGTCAAATTAAAAGCTGGAGTCTGTGAACCCCACAAGTTTCAGATCTGACTCACCATAAACCAACCATTGATCCTTAGTATTTCTCAAATACTTAAGGATGGCTTTAACCACTTTCCAGTGATTTTCTTTAGGATCAGATTGGTATCTACTCACTACTCCTAGTGAGTATGCCACATCTGGTCTTGTACATGTCATGGCGTATATGATAGATCCTATGGCCGAAGTATATGGGACTCTACTCATATGCTCTCTCTCTTTAGGAATTATCAGACAATCTTTCTTAGAGAGAGAAATTTCATGGCCTATCGATAGATAGCCCTTCTTGAATTTCTCCATGCTGAATCTCTTCAGTACAGTGTCTATATACGTGGATTGAGATAACCCAAGCATCCTTTTAGGTCTATCCCTATAGATCTTCATCCCTAGGATGTAAGATGCTTCACCCAAATCCTTCATGAAGAATTATGATGACAACCAAACTTTTATTTTCTGTAGTGCGGGGATATCATTTCTGATTAAGAGAATATCATCCACGTACAAGACAAGGAATATCACAATTGGACCATTTGCCCATTTATAGATGCAGGGCTCTTCTCCATTCCTAATGAAGTCATACATTTTGATCACCTTATCAAAACACATGTTCCAACTTCGAGAAGCTTGCTTCAATCCATAAATGGATCTCTGAAGCTTGCACACCTTGGACTCATCTGTGGATGTAAACCCCTCAGGTTGTATCATATACACCTCTTCGGTCAGCTCTCCATTCAAGAAAGCTATCTTTACATCCATCTGCCAGATCTCATAATCCAAATGGGCAGCTATTGCAAGCATTATCCGAATGGATTTGAGCATTGCCATAGGGAAGAATGTCTCGTCATAGTCAATACCATAACATTGACGATACCCCTTGGCAACCAGACGGGTTTTATAAGTCTCCACCTTTCCATCTGCATCTCTATTTCTTTTGAAGACCCATTTACACCCAATGGGTTTAACCCCTTCAGGTGGGTCAACCAATATCCATACATCGTTGACCTTCATGGACTCCACTTCAAATTGCATGGCTTCAAGCCATTTCTCGAAATCAGGTCTCTGCATTGCATCCATATAGGTGATCGGATCCTCATCGTTCTCATCGAGTTCGATGGGATCACCGTCCCAGATCAAGAAACTATAGTATCTGTCTAGCGATGCGGTACTCTATCGGATCGCCTTAATGGTGTAGGTACATTGGGCTCCAAATCTGATCTAATCAAATCCGACTCAGGTTCAGCTATTGGTGTCGGTCCTTTTACCTGTTGAACTTAATCAAGTTCAATCTTTGAGGCAATGGTTCCTTCACCAAGGAACTCTTTTTTTAAAAAGGTTGCCTTAAGGCTAACGAACACCTTTTGTTCATCAGCATGGTAGAAAAAATATTCTTTGATCTCTTTGGGGTACCCTATAAATGTGCATTTGTCAGACCTAGGTCCAAGTTTATTTGTAACTAACCGTTTGACATAGGTCGGGCACCCCCAGACCTTAAGGTGTGAAAGTGCTGGCTTACGTCCTGTCCATATCTTATATGGAGTCTCAATTACAGACTTACTTGGAACCCTATTTAACAGATAATAGGTCGATTCGAGTACATATCCCCAGAAGGATATTGACAAGCTGGCAAAACCCATCATGGATCGGACTATGTCTAATAGAGTCTAATTTCTCCTTTCAGACACACCATTATGCTATGGTGTTCCTGGAGGAATCCATTGGGAGAGAATCCTATTCTCTCCTAGATGTGTGAGAAACTCATCAGAAAGGTATTCCCCTCCTCGGTCAGATTGAAGAGTTTTAATACTCTTCCTAGTTTATTTTTCTACTTCACTTCGAAATCGTTTGAACATTTCAAATGAATCTGACTTATGTTTCATCAAATAGACATATCCATATCTGGATAGATCATCCGTGAAAGTGATGAAGTAGAAATATCCACCTCTAGCACTTATGCTCATGGGCCTGCATACATCAGTATGTACTAGGCCTAAGAGCTCAGTAGCTCTCTCACCTTTTCTAGTAAAAGGTGACTTGATCATTTTACCAAGAAGACAGGACTCACAGGTTGGAAGTGATTCACAATCACTGACTTCGAAGATTCCCTCTTGAGTCAACTTGTTTATCCTGTTCTTATTTATATGACCTAGCCTACAGTGCCACAAGTAGATATCTAATACACTATCTAATCTAGGGTATTTTCCAATAGAATAGACTACGTTAACAAGTTATGATAACATATACACACCATTGTTCAAATGTCCATAAAAAATAGTAACACCATTCATAATGATATTATAAACTTGTTTCTTTATTGAAATTTTATAATCATTTTTGGCTAGAAGGCCTACAGAAATAACATTTAAAAAGAAACTGAGATAGAAATGACAAGCATTAAGAACAACGGTATGGGACTCAAATACAAGTTTCAAGATTCTTAATGCTAGAACTGAAACTGATCTTCCATCTCCAATGTTCAGGAACCTCTCACCTTGCTCGAATCTCCTACTGGCCTACAACCCCTACAACGAATTACAAATATGGTAAGGGCTACCGGTATCCAATACCAGTCAGTTATATCACAAATAGAGAAATTGCAAAGAGTTATCATATAAATACCTTGCCCAGCAACAGCTTGCTTCTTTCTCTGCCTATTCAGATCCAGGGAGGTAATGTACTGAGGATAGTTCCTCTTCCAGTGTCCCCGCTTCTTGCAAAAGAAGCATTCAGCTTGACTCTTATCAGGCTTGATCTTTCTGATCTAGCCCTGCACAGATGTCCCAACCTGAACTTGCACCTTCTTCACTTTCTTCTTCTTGTTCTTCTTCCCTTTCTTAAAGGATCGAGAACCAGAAGACGAACCTCCCACTAAGTTCACTGACTCCTTCTGGAGTTGGTGATCTTTCTCAAAGTTTTGAAGCAACCCCAATAACCCGTGGTAGTTTACTTTAGGCTTTGACATTCTATAATGAGTGAGGAATGGGAAATAAGACTTGGGCAGCGAGTTCAATATTGCATCTTTTCCAAACTGCTCATGCAAGGAAAAGTCGAGGTTGCTCAAATGCTTCATCAGCTCGATCACGTACAATACATGATCAGTGGCAAAGGCACCATCCTGCATTTTGGCATTGAAGATGGCACAACTAGTCTTGTGCCTCTCCACATCATCGGGTTGCCAAAGGCATCCTCCAACACTTGAAGCATGTCCTTTGGTTGAGCCATCTCAAATCTATGACTGAACTCGTTGCTCATGGCAGCTAGCATGATGCAGCGCACCGTGATCCGATCACTGAGCCACTTCTGGTAAGTATCTCTGACTGTTTCATGTGCATTGGCAGTTGGCTCCTTAGGTGCAGGATCCGTTATCATATATAGGATCCATTCATGCTCCAGAACTATCTTCAACTTTTGGTACCAGCTATCGAAGTTGGATCCCACCAACTTATCATTGTCCAACAATGATCGGAGCGATAGGAAAGTGGCCATATCTGTACAAAGAAAAATTATAATCTAATTAGTAATTGATTCATTAAACCTAAAGATTTAGACTTTAATCAAAAGATTTCTCTCACTATTTTATTCAAATTGGTAGCCTCTATCTCTAATTTGAGAAATTACCCTAATTCTTTAGTGGGTACTAGAATCTACTTAGACTGCACACAAGCCCAATTTTGATTGGCCAACCATTGTACATCTAAGAGTAGGTTCATAACCAATTATTTCTCTAAATAATTTTAGTAATTTTAATTTTACTCCAGTCCCTAATCAGTAGGCTTTGGCCTCCACTGAAAAGGTCTGGTTAGGTCCAACCATTAACATGACCATACTTGACCCATCTAGCCAATGAATGATTAGGCCCAATTTTGGTTGGCTAACCTAACCACCATTTAGAAAAATATAGTCAAAAAATCATATTATGAATGATAATTCCATTAGCCGATAAGCACCAGGCCTTTGGGCCTCTAATGATTATCCAACTGATGGACCTATTATCATCCACTTAATGGGAGGCTATGATCTAGTTATCACCATAACTATTTTATTTTAAGGACCTAATAATTTTAGAAGATTTAATTGATTTAGAGGAGGAGGTCAGATGAACCAGCTTATCATGATCCTCCCACTAGCTTCACCAAGTCAGCTTAAGGGAGACTATTAAAAGGACTGGTTTAGGAGCACCTAAATCAGTCACACTGATTTACCTAGCTGACATGGGTCAGCTCGAATAGTCAAGTGATCCAATCAAAATATAATTTCACCAAGAGGCCAAGTAAATTTGATCGGTGGGAGGATCTGCCAAAGCTTGCCTTAGACACCATCAGAAATGGCCAGGTAAGCGGGCTGCCAATTAAAAATCACTGGTCTGATTTATCTTAGACACCAACTGGTTTAATTAGTTTCAATTAGATCAACCTAATAGTTCGTGCTAGACCGTTTAGCCAAGAATCAAATCTATTTGGTTCTCGTTAAAGATATGGACTTGACCAACTACAACTATTGTAATTGA
>NC_026002.2:52105007-52220296 GCF_000442705.2 Elaeis guineensis
GAGCCCGAGCGGAGCCTGCAGGTGAAGTCGTGGGCGAGGTCCGGCTCCCGTAGGAGTCCGAACGAAGCTTACCTGCAATTAGAGTCAGGGACGAAGTCTGACTCCCGTAGGAGTCCGGACGAAGTTTACCTGCAGCTGGAGTCGTGGGTGGAGTCCGGCTTCTATAGGAGCCCGAGCGGAGCCTGCAGGTGAAGTCGTAGGCGAGGTCCGACTCCCGTAGGAGTCCGGATGAAGCTTACCTGCAATTAGAGTCAGGGACGAAGTCCAACTTCCGTAGGAGTCCGGACGAAGTTTACCTATAGCTGGAGTCGTGGGCGGAGTCTGGCTTTCGTAGGAGCCCGGGCGGAGCCTGCAGGTGAAGTCGTGGGCGAGGTCCGGCTCCCGTAGGAGTCCGGACGAAGCTTACCTGCAATTAGAGTCAGGGATGAAGTCCGGCTCCCGTAGGAGTCCGGACGAAGTTTACCTGCAGTTGGAGTCATGGGCGGAGTCCGGCTCCCATAGGAGCCCGGGCGGAGCCTGCAGGTGAAGTCGTGGGTGAGGTCTGGCTCCCGTAGGAGTCCGGACGAAGCTTACCTGCAATTAGAGTCAGGGACGAAGTCTGGCTCCCGTAGGAGTCCGGACGAAGTTTACCTACAACTGGAGTCGTGGGCGGAGTCTGGCTCCCGTAGGTGCTCGGGTGGAGCCTGCAGGTGAAGTCGTGGGCGAGGTCTGGCTCCCGTAGGAGTCCGGACGAAGCTTACCTGCAATTAGAGTCAGGGACGAAGTCCGGCTCCCGTAGGAGTCCGGACGAAGTTTACCTGCAGCTGGAGTCGTGGGCGAAGTTCGGCTCCCATAGGAGCCCGGGCGGATCCAGCAGGTGAAGTCGTGGGCGAGGTCTGGCTCCCGTTGGAGTCCGGACGAAGCTTACCTGCAATTAGAGTCAGGGATGAAGTTCGGCTCCCATAGGAGTCCGGATGAAGTTTACCTGCAGCTGGAGTCGTGGGCAGAGTCCAGCTCCCGTAGGAGCCCGGGTGGAGCCTGCAGGTGAAGTCGTGGGCGAGGTCCAGCTCCCGTAGGAGTCCGGACGTCCTGAAGAATCCGGTCGACGCTGGCGGGGTCCTGCCCGTCGACAAAACTTGGGAGTTCGGCGGAGGCTCGACCGCCCGGGAGGTTTGAAGAGATGTTGCCGGAGGTCGAAAGTCAGTTGGATCCTCGGAGGGTCACTCTCGCCACGAACTTCGGCTGAGGGGTATTTTATACCCAACACCAGTCCTCCTACTTCTGAGTTCAAATTTTGAATGAAGTACAGAAAGATTGTCACAGTCGAAGTTCTTCCCTCGATATCCGTGCATGATCATTCTCAGATATTTTGGCATTTAATGCACGTGTGCTGGAGCCTTTTTTCGATTAAGACGATCCAAAGAGTCTTTTCGAAACTCCCACCATGGCGTGATCCCAAGCGTCACGCCATGAAAGTCTACGAACGGTCAACCCTAGGTCGCGATGAGTGGGACATGCGGTGAGCACTGGTTGGCCTAGGGACACCTGCCACCATAATTGTGCCAGGCTCCGTTGTCTATTTAAGCCCTCACCTCTCCTCCAGAGGCTTCACTTCGCCTGAGGGACGACAACTTTCCTTCGCCTGAGAGCTTAGCCACTCCATCGGTGCCCCTTCCGGCTCCGAGCGTCCCTCGCACTGGTCTTTGCCATCTCCGTCGGCTCTCCGCTGCTTCCAGTCCCCCGAGTCTCTCCACAGGGTTCCCCTGCACGGGCCTCCGCCCCGGAGGCCAATCTCCAGATGATGCCATGGGCTAAGAAGAGTACAAGGAGGAGAACAGCAGTCTGTGAATTCTCCGATCGTCAAACTGCCGCTGAGGGTTCCCGCCGCCTTAAAGGGGGCTCAAGGGAGAATTTCTTCAACAACAGGGGTTTAATAACGGAGACAACCGGTGAAGTCGTTCTGTCTGAGAATTTTAGAGTAGCTGAACGGGGCGACACCGGTCAAGGGGGCAGAGCTATCGTTACAGGCCGTGACGGGATCCTTGATGTCGTCGGGGCCGAGGGACCAGAAGCGGTCGGCGTCGACGATGGGGCAGTAAAACTTGTTGCGGGGATGGTGAAAATAGCGCATGTCGACCTTGCCGGAATGCCTAGGATGGTGGTTGTCATGGAGCATCCGGTGATGGTGCATATCTCCGGCACCATCGCTGCCTCCGGGGTAACTCCGGTTCTTCTTAAAACAGGTCATCGTCGCCGCTGTCGTTGCCCTTGCTGCCTCTTGGAATCTATCCCATCCTTTTCCCCCTAGGGTTGGGATTTCGGAGGTGGAGCAGAACGAGGCGGGGGGCGAGAGCCGAGAGGCTTGTCACACGTGCTGGAAAATACTGCTGGGAAGGATAGGATCGGGAAGAGAAGTCTACAGCTCGAAGTAGCCCTCGGTGTATCCCTTTCGAGTCTTGTAATAATATTTTTTTTTTCTGGCCCTCCTGGTCTTGTAACGTACATCGAGAAATGAGAAGGAGATTTTGTTACTTCGTTTGTGCTTTGCGCCGAATTGGTGTCTGCAGAACTTCCTTTCTTTACCATTGTTGTGGTTGTATTCCCTTCTCTTTACTTCTCTTCTTCTCTCTCTCTTTTCTCTTCTCTCTTTTTTTTTCTTTTTTTTTTTTTTTGACGTCGTCCATAGGTTGCCGGTAGTGGTCACGTCGGCTCGCCTTTCAGTTGTTCTTCTCCTTCAACTAATGGCTCTATAATGTATATTGGATGAATAATATGAGAAGGGAAATTTTTGCTATCTCTTATACTCACGTGTTGAATTGTTGCTTGTCGAGCTTCTTTTCGACCTTCACGTCATTCGGAGGCACCCGATTGCCATCGTATCGACCCATCCTTTTCGTCCATGGCCATAGATTTGTCCGGAGCCGCTCGGGTTTGGTGCCCCCCATCAGGGCTCGGGCTCGAAGGTCTGATCTTTCGTCACCCCGAGGAAGCCTCATCTCGGGCTCGTGCTGAGAGCTTCCTTGAGAGCTGGGGTCCTTGATAAGAACCCAAATCCTTACTGAGATGGGATTCTCTGCGTCTTCGACACTGTTTGTTTTCCATTCGTCACTGACGTGGTCCATCGCCTTCCTTTTTAGCCCCTCCCCTTTTCTTTTTTGTTTGGAATTTTTTCTCCGTTCTTGGTGGGGCTACGGGAGTTCGGCTCCCGTAAGCGAAGTCGGGGTGGAGTCTGGCTCCCGTGGGAGTCCGGACGGAGTTTACCGACGGTTGAAGTCAGAGGCAAAATCTGGCTCCCGGACGGAACTTACCAGCGGTCGAAGTTGGGGACGAGGTTTCGGCTCCCGTAAGAGTCCGGACGGAGTCTTCCCATAGCCGAAGCTGGGGACGGAGGCTGGCTCGCATAGGAATCCGGGCGAAATCTACCTGCAATCAAGGTCAGGGATGAAGTCCGGCTCCCATAGGAGTCCGGACGGAGTTCACCTGTAAGTGAAGTCGCGGGCGGAGCTCGGCTCCCGTAGGAGTCCGGGTGAAGCCTTCCCGCAATTGAGGTTGGAGATGGAGTCTGGCCCCCGTGGGAGTCCGGACGGAGTTTACCGACGGTTGAAGCCGGGGACGAAGTCCGGCTCCCGTAGGAGTTCGGATGGAGTCTTATTGTGAAGGGGCCGCTGGGGAAGGTCCCCCCTTTTTCTCTCATGGTCTTGAATGACCAGACTTTAATTGATGCCAGGATGAGGTCCTTTCCCTATTTCTGTCGTAACAGGTTTCAGCTCTGGTTAGGACGAGGTCCTCCTCTTGTCTCTAACACGGCCGTAGGCATACATATGGGTGTTGCTGGGCCCTTCCCCCCTTTTGGTCTAAAGAGAACCGGGCCTTCGACTTTGCTCGAGTTAGGGCGAGGTTCTCCTCCTGTCCCTAACAGGGCTGTGGGGGTGCATATGGGCGTTGCAGGACCTCTCCCCCCTCCGGTCTAGAGAATCGGGCCTTCGACTTTGCTCAAGTTAGGATGAGGTTCTCCTCCTGTCCCTAACAGGGCTGTGGGGGCGATATGGGCGTTGCAGGGCCTCTCCCCCCATCCGGTCTAAAGAGAACCGGGCCTTCGACTTTGCTCAAGTTAGGGTGAGGTTCTCCTTGAAAGAACCTGATCTAGGGTTTCAGGGTTAGATCTTGAAATTTTTTCAAGATCATACAGCGGAAGACTAAAATAAACCAAAATTTATTTTCTAAAATCAAAAAATCCTTAGATCTAAGATCCTATTACATGATTATTACATAGCATTAAATCAGAAATTAAAATATATAAATATAGCATGAACTACATGTTGATCATATCAACATGTTTCTATGCTACATCTAATGTATGTATTAAACAATAGATCAGATCTATTACCTTGCAAGTTAGATGTTCTAACCTTGTTGATCTGGGCTTGAGGATGATGTTACAAGCCACACATACATCCAGCCTCTAGGAGTCATCCACACGAGCTCACGAATCTCGATCAGAAGTCCTGCTTCAGGAAATCAGCACAGTATGCTAGTACTGCGCTGATCCTTCTTTGATGGTTGATCAGGTGCCTCCTTCTTCTTGATTTGGACTCTTCTAAAGATGAAAAGTAGAAGGAGGAGTTTTAGATCTGAGACACTTTCAGGAAACTCAAGATGGAGGGAGGAAAGATATGAAAACAAAAACCCTAGAAGAAGACCCTCTTCTTCTTCACGTTTTTCTCTCTAGACACCCAAACTTGCATCTTTTATATCTCCACGACCCAAAGGTATTTCTCTCTTATTTTTGGATGGAACAAAGATCTCTCAAATCTCTGATTTTTTCTAAAATTTTATGAAGAAACTCATCTTATATAGAGAGATATGATAGAGTCCTTGTCTAGGTCAAACACCTAGTCAAGGCTTATCCAAACATGGCAAGTTAAGGGACGCCCAACTCTTGAGCACCTCCTTCATATTTCTGTGTATGGATCACCAGAAAAGGGTGCAAAATATATACCCTAAAAGACACAAAAATTCCAAAAAAAAATTGAATAAATTCGGTGCAAAATTGAAAGAGTTTTGGATTTCTAAAACTCTATCTCATAGAATTCGAAATCCAAACTTATTCCTTTTAGATTTGATCCAAACCACCTTCCATGTAAGAAAGAAGAGAGGAGACCTTTTGTGAATGTGGGAGAGATCTGGGAGAGGGCTTTTGTCGCACAAAATAAGTGGAGATTGGCGTTGAATAAGAGAGAGGGCGTGGAGAAGGATTATGTGGCGCAAGGTGGAATCCTAGTCTTACTAGGATTCTGTCTTATGACTTGTTTTAATTTGGTTTCCCAAACCAAATCAAATCAAAATTAGATCAACCCAATTAAAATAGGTCTTAACCCAATTAAGAACCTAATTTAATCAGATTAAATTAGATTTAAATCTGATTTAATTTTCTAATCAAATTAGATTGACCCAAGTCCTAGTTGAACTAGGACTAGTTTTTCCTTGCACTTGGCTTATCCAATAAACTAATTGGACTTGATCCAATCAAGCCCAAACTAAATCTAATTAAATCATATTTAATTAGAATTAATCTCAGCCCATTGGCTTAATCAAATTAAGCCAATTAGCAATCGAATTGCTAATCGATCCTCCTGCAATACTTGCACTGGGTTAAATGTCAATCGTATTGATCATTTAACCCTATAACGATTCTTAATCGTTAATCAACCATCCGATCGGATCATGAACTCTAATGTGTGTGACCTCATAGGTCTGAACCTAAGTCGATAGCATAGAAATAAATTTCTATACCAATCGAAGTGATCATCTAGCAATGGTACCCGACGACCGGATAGGTCGAATGTGTAGAACAACATCCTTAGAACCCATGCGGATATAGTTTTCATATAATTCATCCCCTTGACCAAAATGATCATAGGACACCTCAGAGTTTAACTGTCAACTCTGATCAGGTTGTCCACATTGTATTTCAAAATATCAAATCCATCTGATGGATTACCCTGGCCAAGGTTTTGCTAAATTGAAATACAGCGACTCATTCTTCTCCAACTCTTGGAGTGGTCAATCCCATCTCGATCACACTCTGACTTTGCAAGTACTTGACTGTGCCCAGAAGCCTTCCGTCCCTAAATTAGAAATTCAGTTGTCCAGTACCAAAGCACAATGAGTTGCTTGCAAGTCACTGAGGCGATCTCAGGTCTAAGGGACACTTATACCTATATCCCATCAGAGACATTCTCGACAGTAGAATACTCTGGAGTTGGTCACGTTCAATGATGATGTACCCTTACATCTCACCTGTATGCCATACCATGTCTCCACACTCCTTGGTTAAGAGGACAACCAACCCATATGGCCTACAGCGACCTATGCTCGATAGAAGCTGTTGTCCTTATTAACAGCCTATCATTTGGTCGTGAACAGTTTTAAGGACTAATCGATAAATCCTCTCTTTATCGAATCTAAATAGTCCTAAGAACTTCATCATAACAACGGAGTTCATTAGAAGATGAAAGCTTATGATGAAAATACCAAATATATTTTATTTATTAACAAATCAATTACAATAATTGGTTGCTCAACCGTCAACAGTTTGACGATTGGCTTTTTGGGACATATTTTCCAACAACTCCCACTTGTCCTAAAGCCACTCGGCACAGTATCTAATACCCATCTTCGACTTGTGGTTGTTGAACTCCTTTATTGTCAGGGCTTTAGTGAAGGGGTCGGCTAGGTTCTCCTTTCCGTCGATCTTCTGAAGGTCGACGTCACCTCGATCCATGATCTCCCAGACCAGGTGGAAGCGGTGCAAGATGTGCTTCGTCCGCTGATGTGCTTTGGGTTCCTTCGCCTGAGCTATGGCACCAGTGCTGTCGCAGAAGAGCAGGACCGGACCATCTTGGAATTCTCCATGCTGAACCTCTTCAGCACAGTGTCTATGTACATGGACTGGGATAACCCAAGCATCCTTTTAGATCTATCCCTATAGATCTTCATCCCTAGGATGTAGGATGCTTCACCCAAGTCCTTCATGGAGAACTGTGATGACAACCAAACTTTTATTCCCTATAGTGCGGGGATGTCATTCCCGATTAAGAGAATGTCATCCACGTACAAGATAAGGAATACCACAACTGAACCATTTGCCCATTTATAGATACAGGGCTCTTCTCCATTCTTAATGAAGCCATACGTTTTGATCACCTTATCAAAACGCATGTTCCAACTCCGAGAAGCTTGCTTCAATCCATAAATGGATCTCTGAAGCTTGCACACCTTGGACTCATCTGTGGATGTAAATCCCTCAGGTTGTATCATATACACCTCTTCGGTCAGCTCTCCATTCAGAAAAGCTGTCTTTACATCCATCTGCCAGATCTCATAATCTAGATGGGCAGCTATTGCAAGCATTATCCGAATAGATTTGAGCATTGCCACAGGGAAAAATGTCTCGTCATAGTCAATACCATAACATTGACGATACCCTTTGGCTACCAGACGGGCTTTATAGGTCTCCACCTTTCCGTCTGCGCCCCTCTTCCTTTTGAAGACCCATTTACACCCAATGGGTTTAACCCCTTCAGGTGGGTCAACCAATGTCCATACATCGTTGACCTTCATGGACTCCATTTCGGATTTCATGGCTTCAAGCCATTTCTCAGAATCAGGTCTCTGCATTGCATCCATATAGGTGATCGGATCCTCATTATTCTCATCAAGTTCGATGGGATCACCATCCCGGACCAAGAAACCGTAGTATCTGTCCGGTTGACGCGGTACTCTATCAGATCGCCTTAATGGTGCAGGTACATTGGGCTTCGGATATGATCTAATCATATCAGACTCAGGTTCAGCTATTGGTGTCGGTCCTTCTACCTGTTGAACTTCATCAAGTTCAATCTTAGAGGCAACGGTTCCTTCACCAAGGAACTCCTTTTCTAAAAAGATTGCCTTAAGGCTGACGAACACCTTTTGTTCATCAGCATGGTAGAAAAAATATCCTTTTGTCTCTTTGGGGTACCCTATGAATGAGCATTTGTCAGACCTAGATCCAAGTTTGTTTGTGACTAATCGTTTGACATAGGCCGGGCACCCCCAGACCCTAAGGTGTGAAAGTGCTGGCTTACGTCCCGTCCATATCTCATATGGATTCTTAATTACAGACTTACTCGGAACCCTATTTAACAGATAACAGGCCGATTCGAGTGCATATCCCCAGAAGGATATCGGCAAGCTAGCAAAACCCATCATGGATCGGACCATGTCTAACAGAGTTTGATTCCTCCTTTCAGACACACCATTATGCTGTGGTGTTCCTGGAGGAGTCCATTGGGAGAGAATCCCATTCTCTCCTAGATATGTGAGAAATTCACTAGAAAGGTATTCTCCTCCTCGATCAGATTGAAGAGTTTTAATACTCTTCCCAGTTTGTTTTTCTACTTCACTTTGGAATCGTTTGAACATTTCAAATGAATCCGACTTATGTTTCATCAGATAGACATATCCATATCGAGATAGGTCATCCGTGAAAGTTATGAAGTAGAAATATCCACCTCTAGCACTGGTGCTCATGGACCCGCATACATCAGTATGTACTAGGCCCAAGAGCTCAGTAGCTCTCTCACCTTTTCCAGTAAAAGGTGACTTGGTCATTTTACCAAGAAGACAGGACTCACCGGTTGGAAGTGATTCACAATCACTAACTTCGAGGATTTCTTCTTGAGTCAACCTGTTTATTCTGTTCTTGTTTATATGACCTAGCCTCCAATGCCATAAGTAGATATCTGACATACTATCTAATCTAGGGTGCTTGCCAGTAGAATAGACTCTTATCAGGCTTGATCTTTTTAGTCTGGCTCTGCACTGATGTCCCAGCCTGAACTTGCACCTTCTTGACTTTCTTCTTCTTGTTCTTCTTCCCTTTCTCAAAAGGTCAAGAACCAGAAGATGAACCTCCCACTAAGTTCACCGACTCCTTATAGAGTTGGTGATCTTTCTCAAAGTGCTGAAGTAACCCCAGTAATCCGTGGTAGTTTACTTCAGGCTTTGTCATTCTATAATGAGTGAGGAATGGGAGATAAGACTTGGGCAGCGAGTTTAGTATTGCATCTTTTCCAAGCTGCTCATGCAAGGAAAAGCCGAGCTTGCTCAATCGTTCCATCAGCTCGATCATGTACAATACATGATCAGTGACAGAGGCACCATCCCGCATTTTGGCATTGAAGATGGCACAACTAGTCTTGTGCCTCTCCACGTCATCGGGTATACCAAAGGCATCCTCCTACACTTGAAGCATGTCTTTTGGCTGAGCCATCTCGAATCTGCGACTGAACTCGTCGCTCATAGCAGCCAGCATGATACAGCGCACCGTGGTCCGGTCACTGAGCCACTTCTGGTAAGTGTCTCTGACTGTTTCACATGCATTGACAGCTGGCTCCTTAGGTGCAGGATCCATTATCACATATAGGATCCGTTCATGCTCCAGGACTATCTTCAACTTTCGGTACCAGCTATCAAAATTGGGTCCCACCAACTTATCATTGTCCAACAATGATCGGAGTGATAGGGAAGTGGCCATATCTATACAAAAGAGAATCATAACCTAATTAGTAATTGATTCATTAAACCTAAAGATTTGGACTTTAATCAAAAGGTTTCTCCCACTATTTTATTCGAATTGGTAGCCTCTACCTCCAACTCGAGGAATTATCCTAATTCCTTAGCGGGTACTAGAATCCACTTAGACTGCACACAAGCCCAACTTTGGTTGGTCAACCCATGTACATCTAAGGGTAGGTTCATAACCAATTGTTTCTCTAAATAATTTCTAGTAATTTTAATTTTGCCCCAGAAACCTAATCAGTAGGCTTTGGCCTCCACTGTAAGGATCCGGTTAGGTCCAACCATTAACATGATCATACTTGGTGTATCTAACCAACGAATGATTAAGCCCAACTTTGGTTGGCTCACCTAACCACCATTAGAGAGATACTTCCAAGTCGTCATATGATGAGTGATAATTCCATTAGTCAACAAGCACCAGGCCTTTGGGTCTGCAATGATTATTGAGTTAATGGACTCATTATCAAACACCTTAATGGGAGGCTATGACTCAGTTATCTCCATAACTTTGTCATTTTAAGGACCTAATAATTTTAGAGGATTTAAATAATTTAAAGGATGAGGTCAGATGAACCAGCTTATCATGATCCTTCCACTGGCTTCACCAAGTCAGCTTAAGGGAGACCATTAAAAGGGCTGATCTAGGAGCACCTAAATCAGTCACACTGATTTACCTAGCTGACATGGGTCAGCTCGAATAATCAAGTGATCCGATCAAAACATAATTTCATCAAGAGGCCAGGTAAGTTCGATCAGTGGGAGGGTCTGCCAAAGCTTGCCTTAGACACCATCAGAAATGGCCAGGTAAGCGGGCTCCCAATTAAAAACCATCGATCTGGTTTACCTTAGACACCAACTGGTTTAATTAGTTTCGATTAGATCAACCTAACAGTTCGTGCTAGACCGCTTAGCCAAGAATCAAGTCCATTTGATTCTCGTTAAAGACATAGACTTGACCAACTACAACTATTGTAATTGATCTAGAGAATCCTTGACCTAATCTAAGACAACAATTGATTAGATTTAGTCAATTCTCTAATTAAGTCCATCTTTAATCTAACCATAGGTCTAACCCAATTAATGGACCTAATTCCCACTAACCCATTAACCCAATGTGTTATGATTTGTGTCTTTGGTTCTTCAATTCACAATCCTAGAACCTAATCAAACAACTTCTTAATTCTTAATTAAGTTTTGGGCTAAGGGTTGGGTTTGGCTTTTCAAAAAATAATTTTTATATATGTAAAATAATTTTACAATATGATTCTACCAACCATATTGCATGTTTGATTCATAATCAAGATACAAGTGAAATAAACATGAAACTACTTTAGATCTAATCTAAACAGGTTCATGTAATTGAAACAATTTCAACTTTAAATAATTTCTTTGCACAAAAATTATTAACAAAGAGATTTTATTTCAGATTTAAACATCTTTTAAATCTAATAAATCATAAATTTAATCTAGATCATATCTAACAAATTTATGATTAAAGATAGATCTACACAAACTAGGACAACCTTTGCACTGTAAGGGGTAAACCTTACAGCATGACAACCTTGCAGTTTGTGATTGATCTAAAATTTTAATTTTAGATTTAATAATCAGATTATAAATTAGATTTAATCTAAAAAATAATCTAAGTATGTATAAATAATCATGTAATAAAGAACCTAGGCTCTGATACCAATTGAAGGAACCTGATCTAGGGTTTCAGGGTTAGATCTTGAAACTTTTTCAAGATCATACAGCGAAAGACTAAAATAAATCAAAATTTATTTTTTAAAATCAAAAAATCTCTAGATCTAAGATTTTATTACATGATTTTTACATAGCATTAAATCAAAAATTAAAATATATAAATATAGCATGAACTACATGTTGATCATATCAACATGTTTCTATACTACATCTAATGTATGTATTAAACAATAGATCAGATCTATTACCTTGCAAGTTAGATGTTCTAACCTTGTTGATCTGGGCTTGAGGATGATGTTGCAAGCCGCACACATGTTCGGCGTCTAGGAGTCGTCCACACGAGCCCATGAATCTCGATCAGAAGTCCTGCTTCAGGAAATCAGCACAGTATGCTAGTACTGCGCTGATCGTTCTTTGATGGTTGATCAGGTGCCTCCTTCTTCTTGATTTAGACTCTTCCAAAGATGGAAAGTAGAAGGAGGAGTTTCAAATCTGAGACACTCTCAGGAAACTCAAGATGGAGGGAGGAAAGATATGAAAACAAAAACCCTAGAAGAAGACCCTCTTCTTCTTCACGTTTTTCTCTCTAAATATCCAAACTTGCATCTTTTATATCTCCATGACCCAAAGGTATTTATCTCTAATTTTTGTATGGCACAAAGGTCTCTCAAATATCTGACTTTTTCTAAAATTTCATGAATAAACTCATCTTATATAGAGAGATATGATAGAGTCCTTGTCTAGGTCAAACACCTAGTCAAGGCTTATCCAAACATGGCAAGTTAAGGGACGCCCAACTCTTGAGCACCTCCTTCATATTTTTGTACATGGATTATCAGAAAAGGGTGCACAATGTATACCCTAAAAGCCATGAAAATTCCAAAAAAAATTTGGATAAATTTGGTACAAAATTGAAAGAGTTTTGGATTTCTAAAACTCTATCTCATAGAATTCGAAATCCAAACTTATTCCTTTTAGATTTGATCCAAACCACCTTCCATGTAAGAAAGAAGAGAGGAGACCTTTTGTGAACGTGGGAGAGATCTGGGAGAGGGCTTTTGTTGCACAAAATAAGTGGAGATTGGCGTTGAATAAGAGAGAGGGCATGGAGAAGGATTATGTGGCGCAAGGTGGAATCCTATTCTTACTAGGATTCTGTCTTATGACTTGTTTTAATTTGGTTTCCCAAATCAAATCAAATTAAAATTAGATCAACCCAATTAAAATAGGTCTTAATCCAATTAAGAACCTAATTTAATCAGATTAAATTAGATTTAAATTTGATTTAATTTTTTAATCAAATTAGAAATTAGATTGACCCAAGTCCTAGTTGAACTAGGACTAATTTTTTCTTGCACTTGGCTTATCCAATAAACCAATTGAATTTGATCCAATCAAGTTCAAACTAAATCTAATTAAATCATATTTAATTAGACTTAATCTCAGCCCATTGGCTTAATCAAATTAAGCCAATTAGCAATCGAATTGCTAATCGATCCTCCAGCAATACTTGCACTGGGTTAAATGTCAATCGTATTGATCATTTAACCCTAGAATGATTCTTAATCATTAATCAACCATCTGATCGGATCATGAACTCTAATGTGTGTGACCTCATAGGTTCGAACCTAAGCCGGTAGCATAGGAATAAATTTTTATACCAATCGAAGTGACCATCTAGAAATGGTACCCGAGGACCGGATAGGTCGAATGTGTACAACAACATCCTTAGAACCCATGCGGATATAGTTTTTATATAATTCATTCCCTTGACCAAAATGATCATAGGACACCCCAGAGTTTAACTGTCAACTCTGATCAGGTTGTCCACATTGTATTTCAAAATATCAAATCCATCTGATAGATTACCCTGGCCAAGGTTTTGCTAAATTGAAATACAGCGACTCATTCTTCTCCAACTCTTGGAGTGGTCAATCCCATCTCGATCACACTCTGACTTTGCAAGTACTTGACTGTGCCCAGAAGCCTTCCGTCCCTGAATTAGAAATTCAGTTAGTCCAGTACCAAAGCACAGTGAGTTGCTTGCAAGTCACTGAGGCGATCTCAGGTCTAAGGGACACTTATATCTATATCCCATCAGAGACATTCTCGACAGCAGAATACTCTGGAGTTGGTCACGTTCAATGATGATGTACCCTTACATCTCACCTGTATGCCATACCAGTGTCTCCACACTCCTTGGTTAAGAGGACAACCAACCCATATGGCCTACAGTGACCTATGCTCGATAGAAGCTGTTGTCCTTATTAACAGCCTATCATTTGGTCGTGAACAGTTTTAAGGACTAATCGATAAATCCTCTCTTTATTGAATCTAAATAGTCCTAAGGACTTCATCATAACAACGGAGTTCATTAGAAGATGAAAGCTTATGATGAAAATGCCAAATATATTTTATTTATTAACAAATCAATTACAATACTTGGTTGCTCAACCGTCAACAGCTTGACGATTGGCTTTTTGGGATACATTTTTCAACACTCTTATCCCTAACAGGGCTGTGGGGGCGCATATGGGCGTTGCAGGGCCTCTCCCCCCATCTGGTCTAAAGAGAACCGGGCCTTCGACTTTGCTCAAGTTAGGGCGAGGTTCTCCTCCTGTCCCTAACAGGGCTGTGGGGGCGCATATGGGCATTGCAGGGCCTCTCCCCCCATCCGGTCTAAAGAGAATCGGGCCTTTGACTTTGCTCAAGTTAGGGCGAGGTTCTCCTCCTATCCCTAACAGGGCTGTGGGGGCGCATATGAGCGTTGCAGGGCCTCTCCCCCCATCCGGTCTAAAGAGAATCGGGCCTTCGATTTTGTCGAGGTTCCCCTCTTGCTTCTGATATAGTTTGTTTGGGCTGTCCTGTCGATGTAAGATAGCGCCAAAAAGGGGGGAGACATGTAGATATACAACTTTTAATTAAGATAAAGTTATTGGTAGTACATCCGTAAGTTTTTCGAGCTCCATGGTCGTGGGAGGTCGGCTCCTCCGAGCTCCTTAAGATAATAGTTTCGGGTCGGACTACTTCTTTGACCTCATACGGGCCTTCCCAGTTTGGGGCGAGCTTCTCTCGACCCTGAGGTTGCGAGACAGCGGCTCGTCGAAGCACTAGATCTCTTGCTCTAAAGACTGTGTTCTTGATCCGAGAGTTGTAATAGCGAGCAACTTTCTGTCTGTAGGCTGCCATTCAAACCTGAGCTACCTCCCACCTTTCTTCCAGCAGGTCGAGGTTGGCTTTAAGACCTTGCAAATTTTGATGTTCGTCGAATGCCATGACTCGTGCCGATGGAAGTTTAAGCTCAATTGGGATGACAGCTTCCGTTCCGAAGGCTAAAGCAAAGGGGGTCTCCCCTATGGGCAGTCTTTGGGTAGTTCGATACGCCCACAGTACATGATAAAGTTCATCTACCCAAGTTTCCTTCATCTTTTCGAGCCTTGTCTTAATCCCCTGCAGAAGGATTCTGTTAGTCACCTCAGCTTCACCGTTCGCCTGAGGATAGGCTACTGATGTGAAGTTGTGGGAGATGTTTAGATCTTCACAGAATTCAGCGAAGCTTGCTCCCGCGAATTGTCACCCATTATCAGTAATTAGGGTCCTAGGCAGACCGAACCTGCATACGATCGACTTCCAGACGAAATCTTGCACTTTTGCTTCTGTGATTTTTGCTGGTGGTTCGGCTTCAACCCATTTGGTGAAGTAGTCGATCGCTACAAAGAGGAACTTCCTCTGCCCCGACGCCATGGAAAAGGGGCCAAGGATGTCCATCCCCCATTACGCAAAAGGCCATGGGGCACTCAAGGGTGTAAGCTCGGTGGCAGGTTGTCTCTGGATATTGGCATATCTCTGGCATCGATCACACTTTCTGACATATTCAATCGAATCGTGATGCATTGTCGGCCAGTAATATCCTTGGCGGAGCAACTTATGGGATAAAGATCTAGCCCCCAAATAATTTCCGCAGATTCCTTCACGCACCTCCCACAAGGCGTAGTCAGCTTCTGAAGGCTGGAGACATTTCAAAAGGGACAAAGAGTATGATCTCTTGTACAACTTATTCTCATAAAGGATGTATCGAGAGGCTTGATTTTTGAGCTTCCGAGCCTCTTTCGCATCCTGAGGAGAACCCCATCTCTGAGATAGGTTATCAGTGGGTCGACCCAGCTGGGCTCGTGGTCAATTTCCATCACGGGCCGCGATTTTTCTGTACTCGAGCACTTTAGAACTTCAAAAAGAATGCCTTTGGGCAATTCGGCCGGAGCCAACGTTGCCAGCTTGGAGAGAAGGTCAGCCCTAGTATTTTTCAACCTCAAAATCTATCTGATGTTGAAGTTGCTGAAGGCGGGGACGAGATCCTTTACCCTTTCAAGGTATTTAGCCATGCTGTCCTCCCGTGCTTCATAATTTTCATTGACTTGTTCCACTACTAGTTGAGAGTCGCTGTGGACCCAGAGCCGATCTACTCCCAGCTCTTTGGCGATCCTCAGTCCCGCAATCAGAGCTTCATATTCCACTCTGTTGTTCATTGTGGGGAGATGCAAAGCATACTCCACGACGATTCCCTCCAGACTGATCAAGATCAGGCCCGCACCTGTGCCTGACATGTTGGAAGACCCATCCACATAGAGGGCCCAAAAGCGATCAGAGGGATCTGCTTCTTCTTTGGGGGAGTTCGGTCGGGGCTTCAGGCCGTCAACTTCACCTTGTTCAGGTTCGGCCTCCTCTGGGATTGTACACTCCACTACGAAATCTGCCAATATTTGGGCCTTCACTGCTGGCCTGGGTCGATAGTTAATGTCGAATTCTGTGAGTTTGATCGCCCATTTTGCCATCCTCCCGAAGGCATCCGCCCGGTGCAAAATCATCTTGATCGGTTGGTCGTGAGCAGCGTTACGGTGTGCCCTTGAAAGTAGGGTCGGAGCCTCCAGGCTGCAATCAACAAGGCGTAAGTCAATTTTTCTAATTTGGTATACCTGGTCTCGGCGTCTCTCAACGTGTGACTGACGTAGTAGATCAGCCGTTGGACTTTCGCTTCTTCTTTGACAAGGACAGCTGCGAGAGCCATGGGAGAGACCGCCAGGTATAAAAATAGTTCCTCCCCAGGCTCCGGCTTTGCCAACAGCGGGGGTGAGCCGAGGTAGCTCCTTAGTTCTTCGAACGCCTGTTGGCACTCAGAGGTCCAACAGAAGTTCTTCGGCTGCTTGAGGGTTTGAAAGAAGGGTAAGCACCGTTCGGCCGACCTTGCGACGAAGCGATTCAGGGCCGCTACCCTCCCTGTAAGGTGCTGAACCTCTTTTATCGACTTTGGGGTGGCCATCTCCTGGATGGCGTGAATTTTTTCTGGATTGGCTTCAATCCCGCACCCCGACACCATGAAGCCCAGAAATTTTCCCGAGGTTACTCCGAAAGCGCATTTAGTCGGGTTCAGCTTCATTTTATATTTTCGGAGAGCGTCGAAGGTCTCCTCGAGGTCGGTGATGTGGTCCATAGAAGATTTGCTTTTTACGAGCATGTCGTCCACGTAGACCTCCATATTGCGGCCGATCTGCTCCTTGAAGATTTTGTTCATCAACTACTGGTAGGTTGTGCCCGCATTTTTGAGGTCGAAAGGCATGACCCTGTAACAGTAAAGGCCACGGTTAGTAATGAAAGCGGTCTTTTTTTCATCTTCCGGTGCCATCCTGATTTGATTATAGCCAGAGAATGCATCCATGAAGGTGAGGAGCTCATGGCCCGAGGTCGCGTCCACCAGTTGGTCGATTCTGGGGAGGGGATAGCTGTCCTTTGGGCAGGCCTTATTCAGCTTTTTGAAGTCTATGCACATCCTCCACTTGCCGTTTACTTTTTTGACTAAGACAACGTTAGAAATCCAATCAGGATAATTGACTTTCCTAATGAATCCGGCTTTAAGGAGCTTGTCCACTTCCTCGACTATCGCCTTCTGCCTCTCTGACGCATGACCTCAAATTTTTTCTTTCATCGGTTGATGCTTTGGATCGACGGCCAGGCGGTGCTCCATGACTTCCGTGTCAATCTCCGACATGTCTGTTGGAACCCAAGCGAAAACGTCTGCATTCTTTCATAGAAAATTGATGAGACGCATCGGCACCTCCTCCCCCAGGTTGGAGCCGATCATCGCTACATGCTTCGTGCTCCCGTCGTTCAACGGGATCGGTACCAGATCCTCAATTGGAACGCCCCTCTCTTCAGTGAGGTCATCACGAGCATCCAGTCCATCGACTGGACAGGGGTCAGATTGGTCGCTTCTTTGCAAAGCTATATTGTAGCAGTGTTTGGCCAGGGCTTGGTCCCCTCGGACTTCTCCGATTTCCTGGTTGGTGAAAAATTTCAACTTCAAATGGTAGGTTGACACAATGGCTCGGAGAGCATTGAGGCCAGGCCGGCCGAGGATTGCGTTGTAGGCTGACGGTGCCTTCACCACCAGGAAATTCACCAGAGCCCTGGATTGCCTTGGATATCGACCTGCGGTCACAGTCAAAGTTATTATTCCCTCCGTCGGAACAGCATCACCGGTAAACCCTACCAGAGGGGAGCTAATCGGCCTCAAATGACCGTCAAGGATGGACATTCTTGAAAAGACGTCATAGAACAAAATGTCGGCCGAGCTTCCATTGTCGATAAGAATGCGGTGGATGTCGTAATTTGCTATATTCAAGGAAACTACAACCACATCGTTATGGGGGAATTGAACCCCCTGAGCGTCTTCTTCAGTAAAGGGTATGGGCTCCTCAATCTTTTGTTGCTTGGGGGGTACGGCCAGTATGTTGGTTGCTTCCTGTCGGGATCCTCCCGAGACGGTGTTGGCAAAATCCGTCGGAGGTCGATTGTCTGACCACTCCATGCCGGCAACCATAGCCGGAGGATGTGGAGCCCGAGAAACTAGAGGCGAGATCGGAGCCAGAGATCTGGCTGCGGAGGCCGTGGGTTGCCGTGCGGATGCTTCGCGAGAAGTCATCGGGCGAGGATCCAGTGGGGGGAGGGAGGAGCGGATGTCGGAGAAGATGACCAGAGGCGGTTCCGTTGAGCGCTCCTTTAAGAACAAGGGTACTGCGAAGGCACAGCCCTTCCTCTAGCGCCAATCCTGTTGGTGCAAAAATCTGCCAGCACCGAAGAAGCTGGAGTTGTGGGGGTTGCGGTCGCCGTCGGGACCTGTAAAAGAAGTCTAAACCGGAGGTGGGGTTGCTCCGGCAAGATCCTCCGATGCTCAAGTCAGCTCTCTGCCTCAACAAGAATGGAGTGCTCGAACGGAAATTTTAGCAGAGTTTCTAGATAAAAAATGAGAGCTTAGAGAATAACGTATCTGGGGTTCCCTTTTATAGGCGGAGGGGGCAGCAAGCTGATAGCGACATCTGTAACCATCTGGTAGTGGGCTGCCCAGGGTCAGGCAAAATTTGTTGCGAAGAGTAGTGGAGTAGACCCGTGGCTATCACCGAAGCGTGCCACGTAGAGTCTGCCGCAGGGAGTGGAGCGGCATCCATTGTCGCGACTTGCCAGGAGATGGAAGAATCATGCGGTATCCATCACAGGAAGTGGAGCAGTGCTGTGGTCGTTACTGCGGCCTGCCAGGGAGTAATGGAGCCGCGTAGGATCCGCCGTAGGGAGTAATGGAGCCGCGTAAGATTCATCGAAGGGAGTGGAGCAGAATCGTGGCCGTTACTATGGCCTGCCAGGTAGTCCAGACTTGTCGGCTGAAGTTCGGTTGGAGTCTGTAACTAAAGAGAGGTGGCTAGCTATCCGTCTGAGAGGAGCTTGGAGTCTGGCTCTCGCAGGAGCCCAGATGGAGTCTTCTTTCAGTTGAAGTCGGGGATGAAGTCTGGCTCTCACAGGAGCCCGGACGAAGTCTTCCCGCAGCTGGGGCTGGAGACGAAGTCTGGCTCCAGTAGGAGTTCGGGCGAAGTCTACCTGCAATTGGAATTGGTAGTGAAGTCCGGCTCCCGTAGGAGTCCGAACGAAGTTTACCTGCAATTAGAGTCAGGGACGAAGTCTGGCTCCCATAGGAGTCCGGACGAAGTTTACCTACAGCTGGAGTCGTGGGCAGAGTCCGACTCCCGTAGGAGCCCGGGTGGAGACTGCAGGTGAAGTCATGGGTGAGGTCCGGCTCCCGTAGGAGTCCGGACGAAGCTTACCTGCAATTAGAGTCAGGGAGGAAGTCCGGCTCCCGTAGGAGTCTGGACATAGTTTACCTGCAGCTGGAGTCATGGGCGGAGTCTGGCTCCCATAGGACCCCGGGCGAAGCCTGCAGGTGAAGTCGTGGGCGAGGTCTGGCTCCCGTAGGAGTTCGGACGAAGCTTACCTGTAATTAGAGTCAGGGATGAAGTCCGGCTCCCGTAGGAGTCCGGACAAAGTTTACCTACAGCTGGAGTCGTGGGCGGAGTCCGGCTCCCGTAGGAGCCCGAGCGGAGCCTGCAGGTGAAGTCGTGGGCGAGGTCTGGCTCCCGTAGGAGTCCGGATGAAGCTTACCTGCAATTAGAGTCAGAAAAAAAATCTGGCTCCCGTAGGAGTCTGGACGAAGTTTACCTACAGCTGGAGTCATGGGCGGAGTCTGGCTCCCGTAGGAGCCCGGGCGGAGCCTGCAGGTGAAGTTGTGGGCGAGGTCCGGCTCCCGTAGGAGTCCGGACGAAGCTTACCTGCAATTAGAGTCAGGAACGAAGTCTGGATCTCGTAGGAGTCCGGACGAAGTTTACCTGCAGCTGGAGTTATGGGCGGAGTCCGGCTCTCATAGGAGCCCGGACGGAGCCTGCAGGTGAAGTCGTGGGTGAGGTCCGGCTCCCATAGGAGTCCGGACGAAGCTTACCTGCAATTAGAGTCAAGCACAAAGTCTGGCTCCCGTAGGAGTCCGAACGAAGTTTACCTACAGCTGGAGTCGTGGGTGGAGTCTGGCTCTCGTAGGAGCCCGGGCGGAGCCTGCAGGTGAAGTCGTGGGCGAGGTCTGGCTCCCGTAAGAGTCCGGACGAAGCTTACCTGCAATTAGAGTCAGGGATGAAGTTCGGCTCCCATAGGAGTCCGGACGAAGTTTACCTGCAGCTGGAGTCGTGGGCGGAGTCCGGCTCCCATAGGAGCCCGGGCGGAGCCTGCAGGTGAAGTCGTGGGCGAGGTCCAACTCCCGTAGGAGTCTGGACGAAGCTTACCTGCAATTAGAGTCAGGGACGAAGTCCGGCTCCCATAGGAGTCCGGATGAAGTTTACCTACAGCTGGAGTCGTGGGCGGAGTCCGGCTCCCGTAGGAGCCTGGGCGGAGCCTGCAGGTGAAGTCGTGGGCGAGGTCCGGCTCCCGTAGAAGTCCGGACGAAGTAATTGGATCGGGTTTGGATGATCTAAGTAGCCAAGTAATTGGATCGGGTTTGTCACCAGGTCGTCCGATCATAGAAGGTAATAGAGATTAGATCTCTCTTTTTTTCTTTCAATTGGATCCTTTTATGATGTGTAGGGGTGCCATTGTGACTATATCTCATGAAGATGAATGCAGAAAGAAAACTTTACTTCTCTCAAAATTCTAAGATTGTGTATATGATACATTGTATGAAAAGTAGTTGCATCTAATCTTTGCAAATAAAATCTAGAATCATGAATATATTTAGAATAGTTTTAAAATAATTTATGATTGATTTTATTACTATTTATGTAGAATTATTTTGATCTAAAATTAATATAATTATTGTAGTTCGCCTGTTGAGTCGACTCAGTATTATTTGGGTCGACCTAGAATCCTGGTTCCTCAGCTCAATTTCTATTGAGCTGACTCATTATTACAGACTAAAAATTATGATTAATAATTCATCATCAATGAGTCAACTAAGTCTCGAAACTTAGTCGACCCATTGTGATGAGTAGGCTCAATCCAGAGATGAGCCGATTCAAGTTTCAGATCTAAATGATTATGCATAAAATTAATTATAAAAATATTTTATAAAATTTAAAATTATTTTCAAATATTGAACTCCTACCCACAGCCTCAAACTTAATTGAAAATTAAGTTGAACCTATTAGATCTAGAATTATGAATTAAAGTCTAATGTCATTCGCATAAAATGTGGGTGATGGATTTATGGGTTAGCTTGATCAGATCCTCCTAATTGGGTTAGACTTAGGGCTAGAATTAAAGATCAAATGGACTAAGAAGAGAAATTAGATTAAATCAAGATTTCTCTAGAGCCAATACAATAGTTGTAGTTGATCGAATCCATGTCTTTGATTAGAACCAAATGGATTTCGATCTTAAGCTTAGTGGTCAAACCCAAATCCATAAGTAGATCCAATTGAAATCAATTAACCAGTTAGTGTCTAAGGTAAGTTTGACAGTCTTGACCGGTGGTCATTAATTGAGAGCTACTCGCATAGATTGAGTCTATGACGAATTAATGGCATATCCCTCCCATCGATCTCATTTATCTGACCAACATGATGAATCAAGTTTTGATCAGATCGCTTAATGATTAGGGTTGATCCATGCTTACTAGAAAATTAGTTCGATTGATTTAGGTGCCTCTAGTTTGATTTGTCTTTATCCTTGACATGACTTGATGAAGTCAGTGGGAGGATTGATGACTTGTCAATTGGACCAGCTTGTTTCTAATCCACCCTGATCTGACTTGGTGAAGTAGTGGGAGGATTGAGATTAGTTGGTCTATGTATTTAATTCTGATAAATTATGTTAACTAAATCTTCTAAATTATTAGGTCCATAAAATGATACTACAAGAAAAGAGAGTTTTTGCGATAAATTTATTGACGACGAAAATATCTTTCATCGCCAACAAAGATATTTACAATGAAAAACTAAATTCATCGCTAATAATGAATTATTTACAATAAAAATTATTTTTCATCATAAATAGATGCATATTTGTAATGAAAATAAAATTTCATCATAATTATATATTATTTATGATAAAATTAATCATCATAAATAATAAAATAATTATTTTAATTTTAAATTTTTAAATATTCATGATGAAAATAATTTCATCATAAATAATAGAGGTATTTGTGTTGAAAAATCAAGTTTCATCGTAAATACTTGTTATTTATGATAAAAACATTTCATCACTAATATTTGAAAAAAAATAAAAAATTTTAAAATTTCTATAATTAAAGATTATTGATGATGAAACTTTTACGTCATAAATAATCTAGTATTGGCAATGAAAATTAAATTTTTATCATAAATATCTAATTATTTATGATAAAAACTTTTCATCTCTAATATGTAAAAAAATAAAAAATTTTAAAAATTTAAAATTATAAATTATTTGTGACAAAAATATTATGTCATAAATAATGGAGTATTGATAACTTAAACTAAATTATTTATGATGAAAATTATTCATCACTAATACATAAAAAAATAAAAAATTTAAAAAATTTAAAAATTACAGATTATTTGTGACAAAAATGTTACATCATAAATAATGAAGTATTGATGATGAAATGTCAATTTTTGTGACAAATACTCATAGTATTTATGATAAAAAAATTCATCGATAATACATGAGAAAAAATAAAAAATTTTAAAATTTTAAAAATTATAAATTATTTATGATAAAAGTATTATATCATAAATAATAGAGTATTAATGATGAAACATCAATTTTCATCGTAAATACTCATAGTATTTATGATAAAAAAATTTATCACTAATACATGAGAAAAAATAAAAAAATTTAAAAATTTAAAAATTATAGATTATTTGTGATAAAAATTTTACATCATAAATAATGAAATATTAGCGACAAAAATGAAATTTCCATCGTAAATACTATATTATTTACGATAAAAATTTTTCATTGCTAATAAATTAGAAAAAATAAAAAAATTTAAAAATTTAAAAATTATAAATTATTTATGATGAAAATATTACATCATAAATAATAGAGTATTGATGATAAAATATTAATTTTCATCATAAATACTCATACTATTTATGATGAAAAAGTTTGTCGCTAATATGTGAAAGAAAATAAAAAATTTAAAAATTATAGATTATTTATGATAAAAATTTTATATTATAAATAAAAAAATATTAATGATAAAAATAAAATTTTTATCATAAATACTATATTATTTATGGTAAAAATTTTTCATCACTAATAAATAAAAAAATTTAAAAATTTAAAAATTATAAATTATTTATGATAAAAATATTATGTCATAAATAATGAAGTATTGACGATGAAATGTTAATTTTTGTCATCAATAATCCACTATTGACGATAAAAAATTTTCATCGCTAATATTTAAAAAAATAAAAAATTTTAAAATTTTATAAATTATAGATTATTAGCGATAAATTTTTTTTTATTGAAGAATGTTTAGATATATTATAGTAAATTTTTATATATTTATAAAAAAAATATTAGATAATTTTTAAAAAATAATATGTGTACAAGAAAAGTATGTAGAATATTAAGATCAATATGTAGTAATATAAAAAAAAAATAAAATTAAAAAAATATTAAATTTTTTTTTATTTTTTTAACAATGACTTAATTAATTTTAATTTAGGATATATTTGAATAGTTAGATCCAAAATATTATCGAACTCAAAAATCAGTCCTAGACAATGGTAAAATAGGCCAAGCTCAACTTATAATTCTGTATATTTGATGGTTGGCTCATGCATCTTATAGAATTTTAGGCCCAACTGTCTAAACAAATGCTTAATTGGATTCAAAGTTGTAAGCTACAAGCACATGCTGGTCACTTCAAGGCCTAGATGGGATCATCCAACCCATATGCACCCGATTATACACAATTTAAAATACTAGGGATCTAATCAAAACTTTAATCTGAAAAATCCCAAACTGATGATCTGGTTCCTTGTCTAATTTATGGTTCCGGAGCCTAGAAAAATACCTACATTAAGCATAAACAATAGAACAAGCAGCCAAGCTAAACAATACTATCTCTGATAAGGTTTTAGTTAATAGTAGACGTAGCCGATTAAGGTGGAGCTATGTTATGGAAGACGGCAACATTATTACCCCAGAAGGGCAACAACATCTGAAAATTACCTTCTGCTGTCGACGTTCTTAAACAGCAAGGCTGGATGCTGAAAAAAGAGTTTTACATTTATAATTACTTTATTCTATCCATCTCCATCTTATCTATAACGTAAAATTTGGGGATCTCAAGTTGTATGCTTTAATATTATTCCTCAAAACTTTTAAATATCCTCGTATCTATCGACCATTAGAACCTTTTGAAATTGCCACAATATTTTAAAAAAAAATTAATATAAATTTTTTAAAAATGAGAATTTCTTTTTCAATAATTATTAACGATGAAAAATATTTTCTATCGCTAATAATTTAATTAATGATGAAAATTGAACTATTAGCGATGTAAAGTTTCCATCGTTAAAAATTTATTAGTGATGATACCTATGTTTTCATCACAAATAATATTTTTTAGGGGGAGAAAAATAATTTTTTCAGCAAAAATTTTTTTTTTGACGGGAATCATTAGCAATGAAAAATAGTTTCATCGTCAATAAAATTATTAGCGATGAAAAATTTTTTTTCATCATAAATTATTTTTTTATTTAAATTATTAACGATGAAAATTTTTATTAGCGACGAAAATTTTCATCGCTAATACATCACATCTCGTCAAGTCTCATCTGAAACCCATTTTCTTCCCCAATGGCCCCCCCACTGTGCTTTCGCACGTCCCCCTCTCTGCTCTGCCCCTTCTCCCGGCTGTCGAGTTCGCTGCCGTCGCCGTCCTCAGTCATCGTTGCCATCGTAGTCGCATCTGCCGATAAGGTCAGCTTTCTTTATTTTTTTGGGGGGGGTTCTCGAGCCATCGGTGGGTCATCGGGGATGGGGGAGACACAGACGGAGACGGGCTGGGCCGACGGTGCCTGCATCCGCCGCCAGTAATCCATCTTTATTTTTTTTTATTCTTTTGTCGGACCACCAAGCCGGTGTGGACAGTGCCGAGGCCCGATCGAGCTGGCATGGATGGGTGGGTCGGGTCGGGCCTGGTCGAGCCGGCGTGGATTGGGCTGGGGCCGGTGGGCACGGGTGGGCCGGGGTCGGCGGGCACGGGGATAGGGATGGGGATGGGTGGGCCAGGTTGGGCTAATGTGGACGAGTGGGCCGGTGTTGCTCCTTGAATTGATTTTGATGATTACAAAGCATTTGAGGGGGTTACTAATGATTTTAGTTTGGAAAAAGATTTATTATTTTTCAGAGACAAAATCATAATTTCATCAAGTCCTAGTTCGAAAGCCTCAAGAGCAAGAACAGAAGATTTGTGATCTATTGGAAGAAATTTTATACTTTTTGAATGTATATTTTGAAAGAAAATAATGTTTATAAAATTGAGTCGACCTCATGAGTTGACTCATGTCAAATGGGACTGAACGACACGCTGTTATTTGGCTGGCATATCCAATTGAGTCGACCCCATGAGTCGACCCCTGTGCATAAGTCAACCCTATGAGTCGACCTCTATTGCTGTACATGCCAAAATTACAGAACAATCATTTTCTGTTCTATGCCACAGAAATCGATCCCATGAGTCGACTCATGTGTATGAGTCGACCCTATGAGTCGACCCCTACGACGGAAAAACTTCGTAACGACTAATTTTTCAGCTCATTTTGGCATATTTAATGCTCATTTAATGATCTCCAATAGCTCTAAAACTATCCAGATCACTCTCCACCATTATTTGAAGTTATAAAAGGCACTTAAAGGAGGAAATAAAGAAGATTTTTCAAGTATTCATTTCAGCCCTAAGCAAAGAGCCTTCTTGAAGTTAAAGAAGCTTTCATTTCAAATTCACCAACCCCTCAAGAGCTCATTCAAATCTTCAACAATCTTGAAGAGAATCAGAAAAGCTTCTTCATTATTGTGTAAAGTATATTTAAAGCTTTATTTGCTCATTAAAGGAGCTACATTTGTATTTTTGTGTGATTAACTGTTATACTTTATTTTTGAGTTGATCTTTAGTTTTGAAAGGGTTTCAAAATATGGAAAGATTGATACAAACCTTGAATCGGATTGTATTGGGTTGGCTTATACTCAAAAAATAAGTATTCTAGCTTGGGATAGCTAGAGTCAGAGGTACCGATGTTGTATTCTTATTGAATACGGTTTAGTAGATTTGAATTCCCAAGTAGGAGCTTGGGGAGTGGATGTAGGTGCAAAATTGGCACCGAACCACTATAAATCTTGATTGTTTGTGGTGTGCTTACTTGTTCTCTATCTTATTTTCTTTTCCTTCTTGCACTCTTGCATCTAATATCTTCACTTTGCTTAAATCACTCACTTCAAGTAACTTGCTTTTTATTACTTAATCCTTGTGGTTCTAGATTAATTTTAAATTTTCAAAAACCCAATTCATCCCCCCCTCTTGGGTTGCATAGCTTGGCAACAAGTGGTATCAGAGTCCGGTGCTCTAGCCCTACTTTGATTTAACCATCAAAGAGCTAAAGATCTATGGCAACTCAAGTTGGTGCTTCACTAACCGAGGGACAGTCCATAAATCGACCTCCATTTTTCAATGGGTCAAATTATACCTATTGAAAAGCTCAGATAAAAATTTTTGTTCAAGCACTTGACTATGATATGTGGAGTATCATAGTAAATGAACCACATACACCCACTAAAATAATTGATGGTATGGAATCAATCAAATCCAAAAAAGAATGGGATGAGGTTGATAAAAAAATGGCTCAACTTAATGCAAAAGCCATGAATATTTTATATTGTGCTCTAGATGCTAATGAATTCAATCATATTTCAACATGCATGTCAGCTAAAGAAATATGGGATAGATTAGAAGTAACTCATGAAAGAACTAATCAAGTGAAGGAATCAAAAATTAACATGCTTGTGCATAAATATGAACTCTTTAAAATGGAGCATGATGAATCAATAACTAAAATATTTACTCATTTTACTGATATTATTAATGATCTAAAAACTCTTGATAAGTTTTGTTCTAACAGTGATCTTGTGAGAAAGATTCTTAGATCTTTACCAAAGACTTGGGAGGCCAAAGTGATCGCAATCCAAGAAGTCAAATATTTAAATATTTTACTTTTGGAGGAGCTTCTAGGATCGCTAATGACACATGAGCTAAGCATGAAACAATATCAAGAAGAAGATATAAAAAAGAAGAGGACAATCGCCCTCAAATCCACTGCTCAACTTGATGAAAAATCTGATGATATGAAAAATGAAGAGTAGGATGAAGAAATGGCCCTCATTATTAGAAAGTTTAAAAAATTTTTGAAGAAAAAAAGACAAGGAATGAGGAAGAGGCCACCTACAAAAGGGGAGCATAGCAAAGAAAAGGATAAGGAGCAACCCTTTATTTGTTATGAATGTAAGAAGTCAGAATACTTTAAGTCTGAATATCCACAACTTAAGAAGGATCCCAAGAAGTATAAGAAAAAGACTATGATGGCTACATGGAGCAGAAGTGATGAGTCAGGCTCTGAAGAAGAAGACTCAAATGAACAAACCAACTTGTGCTTTATGGCATATGAAAATGAGGTAAACACTGAAACTCCTAATGACTTTATCTTTGAAGAACTTCATGAAGTATTTTATGATCTAATTGATGAACTAAAAAAGCTAGGGGTAAAGAACAAAGAATTGAAATCAAAGAATCAATCTTTACTAAAAGAAAATGAGATTATTTCAAATGAAAAATCAATCTTGTCTCAAGCAAATTTGAACTTAAAAAATGAGATTGTCAAGTTAAAACCAATGGTTAAAAAGTTTACTTTAAATTTAAATAAACTTCAAATGATACTTGACAATCAAAAGGCCATTTATGATAAAACCAGTCTCGGATATAACCCTTTAAAGAAACAAAAACTTTTGAAAAATATCTCTGTAAACTCATCATGCAATAAGTTTTCAAATATTACTTGCTTTAAATATGACAAAGTAGGACACAAATCCTATACATATCTTTCTAACAAATTTGAAAATTCTAATGTGAAGAAAATATAGGTTCCAAAAGGAACCATTGTGACTAACCAAAGAGGACCCAAGAAAACTTAGATACCTAAAGTCAAAATTTGATTTTTGTATGTAGGTGTGTTTTGCATCCCAAGGAACAAATCAAAAATGGTATCTTGATAGCGGGTGCTTAAGACACATGACTGGTGATGAATTTTAATTCATCACACTTGATGCTAAAGATGGAGGGATGATCATCTTTGGAGACAATGGCAAAGAAAAGATCATCGGTATAGGTAACATTGGTATCACTCCCTGTAAGTATATTAAAAATATTTTATTAGTAGATGGTTTGAAATATAATCTATTAAGCATCAGTCAATTTTGTAATAAAGGATACAAAGTTATTTTTGAATCTTCATTATGCATAGTAACTAGTCCTATTGATGAAGGCATTAAATTTGTTGGGCATAGACATGGTAATGCCTATATGGTAGATTTGAATGATCTTTTCAAAATAAACATGCAATGCCTAGTAGCCTTGAATGCCAAGATTAATGAGACTAGTTGGCTTTGGCATCGTAGGCTTGCACATATTAGCATGCATTCACTTTCAAAACTTATTAAAAAGGAATTGGTTACCGGCTGTTGCTCCTAGATTGATTTTGATGATTACAAAGCAGATTGAAGGGATACAAATAATTTTAAAATGAAAAAGTCCTTATACTCTTCAAGGGCAAAATCATAATTTTACTAAAATCCTGATTTGATAGTACCATTTGGTAGAACAAATGATTTGAAATCTATTGGTGAAAATTTCATTATGTTTGGACTTATATTTTTGAAGTTATGAAGGTTTGAAGTGCATGAGTCGACTCATGAGTCCACTCATGGCACTGTGAGCTGATTGGCACACAAAAATTCTCCTTGGCACGCTAGTTTTCTGGCTTGGCACGACCTGTGAGTCGACTCATGAGTCGACCCACAAGGCATGAGTCGACTCATGAGTCGACCCCTGCTAATTTGAGCCAAGAATTTCCAGAAACGCATTCTCTGGTTTTTGCAACAGAGGTCGACTCATGAGTCGACCCCTGAAGCATGAGTCGACTCATGAGTCGACCCCTGCGACGGGAAATGTCAGCAACGGCTATTTTTTTGCCCGTTTTAATTGCCATTTATGCTTCCTAAAAATCCTCTAACGGCTCTTTATCTACCTAAATTGTTTTCTCTTGCTTCTAATGCTACAAAATGCTTTAAATGGTGAAAGAAATTGCAGATTAAATAGTGGATCAAACGTGAAATCAAATGAAGAGAAGAATAGAAGAAAGGATCCAAAATTTGCAAGAAAAAGCCTGAGATCAACGAAAAATCCAAAAAGAAAAAGAGAGAGGATCCACAATATACCAGAGAGATTGTGAAAGAGAAAAGCAAGATCTTTCAAGAAGAAAATTCTTCACGCCTATTGTTTCAACCTTGATCTAGAGATCGTTCAAAGCTTTCAAGAGATCTTCAATCAACAATCAACCTCTTCTCAAGCATTCAAGCATTCATCCACTTTGAGAAAATCCGAAAAAGGGGTTCTTCATTTGAGTAAAGCTTTTATTGTTATATTCGCTCATTTAAGGAGCTGTTATTGTATTAATCTGTGCTCAAAATTTTCTTACTCTTTGTGAGTTTTTGTTCTTGTGTTTGGAGGATTTCCAAAACAAGGAAAGGTTGATCCGAACCTGAAATCGGAGTATTTTGGATTTACTTGTACCTGAAAAACAAGTGATCTAGCTTGGGATAGCTAGTGTCGGAGTTTCCGACGTTTTGTATTCGGGTTGAATACAAAGGATAGTGGATTGAAATTCCCAAGTAGGATCTTGGGGAGTGGATGTAGGTGCAAGGTTAGCACCGAACCACTATAAATCTTTGTGTTTGTGGTGTGCTTTATCTCTTCACTTTATTTCTTTATTATATTCTTGCATTCCTGCCTTAGAGAATTAATATTGAATTAAAGTCTTTGTTTTGTTCTTCATAAGTAATCAGTTGGGGCTTAAAATTTTTAGAAACCCAATTCACCCCCCCCTCTTGGGTTGCATAGCTGGGCAACAAGTGGTATCAGAGCCGGTGCTCTAGCCCTTCTTTGATCTAATAATCAAAGAGCCAAAGATCTATGGCAACCCATGTTGGTACTTCTCTAGCCGAGGGGCAATCAACAAACCGACCTCCACTTTTCAATGGGTCTAATTACACCTATTGGAAAGCTCGGATGAAGATTTTCATACAAGCACTCGACTATGATATGTGGAGTATCATAGTGAATGGTCCTCACACACCCACCAAGATTATAGATGGTGAGGAGTCAACCAAACCCGAGAAAGAATGGGATGAGGTTGACAAAAAATTGGCACAATTAAATGCCAAAGCCATGAATATTCTTTATTGTGCACTAGATGCAAGTAAATTTAATCGCATTTCTACTTGAGCATCTGCTAAAGAAATATGGAATAGGTTAGAAGTCACCCATGAGGGAACAAATCAAGTAAAAGAGTCTAAAATAAACATGCTTGTACATAAATATGAATTATTCAAAATAGAGCATGATGAGTCCATAATTGCTATGTTTACTCGTTTTACTGATATAATCAATGGTTTAAAGAGTCTTGGCAAATCTTATACTAACAGTGAACTTGTAAGGAAGATTCTCAGGTCACTGCCAAGAACTTGGGAAGCCAAGGTGACTGCCATCCAAGAAGCAAAGGACTTGAACACTCTACCTCTAGAAGAGCTTCTTGGATCCTTGATGACTCATGAACTTAGCATGAAGCAACATCAAGAGGATGAAGTCAAAAAGAAAAGAACCATTGCCCTCAAATCCACAACTTCGCCTGATTATGAAACGGATGACTCTGAAGATGAAGATCAGGATGAAGAGATGGCTCTCATCACCCGAAAATTTAAGAAGTTTCTAAGAAAAAGGAAATAGGGGATGAGAAAGAAATTCACAAAAGGAGATCAAAGCAAAGAAAAGGAGAAAGATCAACCCCCTATATGCTACGAGTGCAAGAAGCCGGGACATTTCAGATCCGAATGTCCACAACTGAAGAAAGGTCCCAAAAAGTTCAAAAAGAAGGCAATGATGGCGACCTGGAGTGCGAGTGATGACTCAAGCTCCGACGAGGAAACCTCAACAGAACAAGCCAACCTGTGCCTGATGGCACATGAAAATGAGGTAACTTCTGAATCCACTAGTGAATTTACTTTTGAAGAATTGCATGAAGCATTCTATGATTCAATTGATGAATTAAAGAAACTAGGAAAGAAAAACAAAGAGCTGAAATTGAAAAATCAGTCATTAGTGAAACAAGCTGAAAATCTTTCAATTGAAAAATTCACCTTGATTCAAGAAAATCAAAACTTAAAGGATGAAATGAACAAGCTGAAATCTATAGTAGATAAGTTCACCTTAAGTTCAAACAAACTAAATATGATCCTTGAAAATCAGAAAGCTATATATGATAAGGCTGGACTTGGTTATAAACCCCTGAAGAAATAAAAATTTCTGAAGGATATTTATTATTCAAGTAACAAGTCTACAAATATTACTTGTTTTAAATGTGGAAGAATAGGACATAAATCATACACATGTTTTATTAACAAATATGCAAACACAAAGAAAATATGGGTTCCAAAAGGAACCATTCTGACTAACCTGAAAGGACCCAAGAAAGCTTGGGTACCTAAGACAGAAACGTGACCTTTGCTTGCAGGTGTGTCTAGCATCCCAAAAAGGAAACAGGAAATGATATCTTGACAGCGGATGCTCGAGACACATGACTGGTGATGAATCACAATTCATCACGCTTGATGCTAAGGATGGAGGGATGGTCACCTTTGGAGATAATGGCAAAGGAAAGATCATCGGGATAGGTAACATTGGTATCACTCCCTCCAAATACATTGAGAATGTTTTATTAGTTAAAGGTTTAAAGCATAACTTACTTAGCATTAGTCAATTCTGTGATAAAGGATACAAAGTAAGTTTTGAATCATCTGTTTGCATTGTGACAAGTCCTATTAACGATGGCATTAAATTTATAGGACATAGGCATGGCAATGTTTATATGGTAGACTTGAATGATTTAACTAAATTAGACATGCAATGCCTAGTTTTCTTAAGTGCTAAAATAAATGAGACTAGTTGGCTGTGGCATCGTAGACTTGCACACATTAGCATGCATTCTCTCTCAAAATTAATTAAAAAGGATTTAGTTCTCGGTTTGCCAAAACTGAATTTTGAAAAGGATAGAATTTGTGATGCATGCCAATTAGGTAAACAAACTAGAGTATCATTTAAATCCAAAAACACTATTTCAACTTCTAGACCTTTAGAGCTCTTACATATGGATTTATTTGGACCAACTAGAACCACTAGTCTAGGAGGAAAACGATATGGATTTGTAATAATTGATGATTACTCTCGTTTTACTTGGGTTTTCTTTTTAGCTCACAAAAATGAAACTTTTCAAATTTTCACTAAATTTCATCGAAAAGTCACAAATGAAAAAGGGTTTTCAATTCAAAATATTAGAAGTGATCATGGAACAGAATTTGAAAATCATGACTTTGAAAATTTTTGTGATGAAAATGGAATTGGCCATAACTTCTCTGCTCCTAGGACACCCCAACAGAATGGGGTAGTAGAAAAGAAAAACAGAATCTTAGAAGAAATGGCCCGTACTATGCTTTGTGAAAGCAACCTTCCAAGATATTTTTGGGCAGAAGCTATTAACACAGCATGTTACATTTTAAATCGTGCTTTAATTAGACAATTTTTAAAGAAAACCCCCTATGAACTTTGGAAAGGAAGAAAACCAAATATTGCATATTTTCATATTTTTGGTTGCCGATGTTTTGTATTAAATAATGGCAAAGAAAAACTTGGTAAATTTGATGCAAAATCAGATGAAGCAATCCTTCTAGGTTACTCCTCCACTAGTAAAGCATTTAGAGTTTTCAACAAAAGAACTTTAGTAGTTGAGGAGTCCATACATGTTGTCTTTGATGAATCTAACGATCTTCCTTCAAGGAAGAATGAGGGTGTTGATGATGCAGATCCACTAATAGAAGGTATGAAGAAGATCACTTTGAAAGACTCAGCAACTCCAGAAGACAAGGATCAAGAAGTCAAACAAAATGAGAAAGGTGAAGAAATTCAAGAACAACCTCAAGGTACAAATGACTTACCCAAGGAATGGAGGTATGTTCACAACCACCCTAAGGAGTTAATAATTGGTGATCCTATGCATGGGGTAAAAACCCATTCTTCACTTAGAGATGTACTTAATCATTGTGCATTTGTATCTCAACTTGAACCTAAAACTTTTGAAGAAGCTGAAAATGATCATAACTGGATTAATGCTATGCAAGAAGAACTTAATCAATTTGAAAGAAATAATGTTTGGACCTTAGTAACAAGACCTAAAGATTATTCAATAATTGGCACAAAATGGGTCTTTAGAAATAAATTAGATGAGAATGGAAATATAATTAGAAATAAAGCAAGACTGGTTGCTAAGGGATATAATCAAGAAGAAGGAATTGATTTTGATGAAACCTTTGCACCTGTTGCTAGATTAGAAGCCATTAGACTTCTACTTGCTTATGCTTGCTTTATGAAATTCAAACTATTTCAAATGGATGTTAAAAGTGCATTTTTAAATAGATATATTTCTGAAGAAGTATATGTAGAACAACCCCCTGGATTTGAAAATCATGCTTTTTCCAATCATGTCTTTAGATTAAATAAAGCTTTATATGGTCTAAAATAAGCACCTAGAGCATGGTATGAAAGGCTAAGCAAATTTTTACTAAATAATGGTTTCTCAAGAGGCAATGTAGATACAACCCTATTTATTAAAAGAAACCAAAATGATATGCTAATTATACAAATTTACGTTGATGACATAATTTTTGGGTCTACTAATGAATCCCTTTGTCAAGACTTTGCTAAGCTTATGCAGGGAGAGTTCGAGATGAGCATGATGGAAGAACTCACCTTCTTCCTCGGACTCCAAATCAAACAATCAAAAGAGGGAATCTCCATCACCCAAAGCAAGTACACCAAGGAACTACTCAAAAGATTTGGAATGGAGAACTGCAAACCAATTGGCACACCAATGAGTCCCTCAAGTAAGCTTGACAAGGATGATGAAGGTAAAAGCGTAGACTTAAAATACTACAGAGGCATAATTGGTTCATTATTGTATTTAACTGCAAGTAGGCCTGATATCATGTTTAGTGTTTGCTTATGTGCAAGATATCAATCTAATCCTAAGGAATCTCATTTGAATGCTGTTAAAAGAATCCTTAGATACTTAAATGGTACACAAACTATAGGGTTATGGTACTCTAAGGACTCACAAATTAATTTGTTAGGATATTCTGATGCTGATTTTGCTGGATGTAAATTAGATAGAAAAAGCACAAGTGGAACTTGCCAATTTCTTGGAGTAAACCTAATCTCATGGTTTAGCAAGAAACAAAATTCGGTGGCACTGTCTACGGCTGAGGCCGAATACATTGCAGCCGGAAGTTGTTGTGCTCAAATCTTGTGGATTAAGCAACAACTCGAAGATTTTGGAATCAAACTTAATGAAACACCAATAAAATGTGATAATACAAGTGCCATAAATCTATCTAAAAATCCAATTCAACACTCAAGATCTAAACATATTGAAATAAGACATCATTTCATAAGAGAACATGTTCAAAACAAAAATATAATTCTTGAATATGTTTGCACTGAAAATCAATTAGCCGATATCTTTACAAAGGCCCTTTGTGAGGATAGATTCTGTGAAATTAGGAGAAATCTAGGAATTCTAGATCCATTTGTCTGAAATTTCTCAATTTCCAAAGAATAGATGTCAAAAACTCTTAGAGCTCAATTTTCAACATCTATCCTGGTTCCAAAAGCTCAGATTTATCACTCTAAAAACTTATCATTGAGCAAAATTCCTTCTCCCAAAATTTTGAATTTTTCTAGAATTTATTTGTATTTTTCCTGAATTTCTGAACTTCATGAGTCGACCCCCATGAGTCGACTCAATGGCAAACTTGTAAATCCCACCAACTTTCAATGGGTTCATTGTTTTTATAAGGGTTACTGTTTGTGAGACGACTCATCTTCCCATCGTTCTTCTTCCAAAAGCCGTCTTCTCCAACTCTTCTTGCTCCAAATCCAAGGATCAATTTTGAGGCAATTCTCCCTCCTACTCTCCACCAAAAATCGCCTCCTTCAAAAGGATTTTCTGTGCTTTCTCGCTTTGCTTGGCGCGGTTTGAACGTGCCCTAGCACTTCACCGAACTTCCAAAATCCACTTCCTTTCTCCACTAAAATTCCTCTTTACTCTCTTGTGATCCCTCCTCCTCTCAATTCAAGTCTTCTTGTCTGCTACTTTATTGGATATGGCTCCAAAGATGAAACTTCCCCAAAGAAGGAAATCAATCCGTGAGCCTGAGGAAATTGTCCGAAAGAAAAGGCATGCTCAGTCTTCCAGTGTTCTCGATCCAGTTTCAGTACCTGCTCAAGGTCTCTCTCAATCTTCCATAAGCCCCAGTGTAAATCCTCTTTCTGATAGAAAAGTAGAAACCGGGAAAAATATAGATTTTCGGTTCTTTGAGAAAGAAGGCTTTACTTTTGCTACCAAGATAAAAAATCAAGGATGGGAACTTTATTGCTCTCTTAAGGAAGTCACCTATGTTGATCTAGTTAGAGAGTTCTACCAGAACCTAAATTATGGAAATGGGTCAGTGACTTCAACAGTCAAGGGAATTGATATCTGCCTGGATTCTAGGATATTGGGAGAAATACTTCAGTTGCCTAGTGAAGGATACTCATATATGGAACTCCCAATGAAAGAAGAAGGGATCAGAATTATCTTAGGAGAAGCTTTTTCAGGAAATTTAAACAAATTGGAAGCAAAGATTTTGTCCATTGAGATGAGGGTCCTGCATCAGATTGTAACAAAACTCTTCTTTCCTAGGAGTGGTAGGCATGATCTACTATCTGGCAGAGATGTATGTGTAATATTTCATATCATCACTCAGACCCCCCTAAACCTCCCTGCACTTATGATAGAGGCCATGAGAGAAACTTTGAACAGATGCAAGGCACACTTGCCTTATGGTATGGCCCTTACTAGAGTATTTAGGAGGTTTGGAGTTAGCTGTGAGGGGGAGACACCTACCAAGCTCTCACATGTGGACACTTTCAACCAACACAGCCTGCATCGAATGGGAATTACAAAGACTGTTGGTGGTTGGATCAAGGGCTTTGAAGAAAGAACTGAGGAGAGAGTTGAGGAAAGAGCTGAAGACAGAACTGAAGGCAGAGTAGAAGAAGAAGGTCCATCTTCTCCTGTACATGACTTCAGGGTAGCTTCACCAGATACCCAGTTCATTTCTGATACTGAGGCTGGCCCTTCTGAGTTTACTAGGATGCCCACACCAGTGTATCAGCCAGAGAGCAGAGCACCTCATTCAGAGTTCAGACTGGCTGATGATCAGATCGAGCATATATCTCAGCGTGTGGCTTCTTTGCTATCTAGCCAGTGGAGTAGTACTTCTTTTGCACCTGGAGCTACCTCTTCTGATCAGACCATTACTCCCCACATCTCCACCGTATTTCAGATGATTTCAGATCAGTCCGTCAGGATACAGTAGCTTGAGGACACAGTCTGGAGACTGACTGGTAGAGTTCTTGACTTGCAGGGGCAAGTCCTTGCATTGGCCCATCCCCAGCCACAGACCTCACTGCAGAGGCTGGCAGGCTTAGAGGAGCACTAGAAGGTGGATATGAATTACTGAGGAAAAAGATCTGAGGATCAAGTGAGCATGCTATCACCCAGTTCACTGCTCTACTTCAATCTGTTTCCAGAGCACTGAACGTACTTGATTCTATCAGACTCATGGTATCAGCCCTAGCATCTCAGCATTCTCAGCCCCCAGTTCATCTCGCCCTCCTACTCGTGGCAGAGGCAGACGGGGTAGAGGACGCACTTCTGATTCATCATCTCCTCACCCTATATCTGATGACTCCGATCATTGACTTATCTTGATCTTTACTAGGTCCTAGGAGTTAGTATCTTGTTCTAGGATCTATACCTTGAGGCCATGTATTGACAATTAGCTGGTTGAACTATGTATTGAAACAATTATGATATTAATGGAATCATCTTTTACCTATATTTCTACCTCTTTGTAATGATATCGATCATATTTTGGTTATATATTTTCTTCTTGTGGAAATATTGTCTTCTCCTTGTTGTTGTTTGCTGTTGATAATTGCTATATTAAGGGGGAGCAAACATCTGTGAAAAACTCTAAAGGGGAAGAAATTAAAGAATATTTCAGAAAAAGAAAAGGAAGAGTTAACTATGGTTGATGATGTCAAAAAGGGGGAGAAATTAAATAAAAACAAAAATTAAAATTAAAAAAAAAAAACAAAACCCTAAATTATGAGAAAAAGGGGGAGAAATTAAAGAAAAACAAAGATTGAAAGATTAAACTAAACTGGAGAAATTAAACAAAAACAAAGATTGGAAGATTAAACCAAACTTGAGAAATTAAACAAAAATTGGAAGATTAAAAAAAAAATATATATTAGGAAATAAATATTGGAGAAATTAAATAAAACTTTGAGAAATTTGGTATCGAAATTTGGTATCAGACAGAACTTAAACAAAAAGCCATCCATCAAAAGCAAAATCATAAGTACAATGCAAATAAGTATTTTTATATATGCTCTGATATATTTCAAAATTCAAACTTGCTCTGATACATCTTTTGAAATTTTATTCACCTTGATACATCTTAAGAAATTTGTTTTACTCTGATACACCCTACAATTTCTTTTAACTTGCTCTGATACATGATAACATTTGATCCGATACAGTGTGAAGGTTTCTCTGATAAATTATAATATTTGATCTGATACAGTGAGAAAGTTTCTCTGATATATTATAACATTTGCTCTGATACAGTGTGAAATTTTTTCTGACATTTGCTCTAATACAGTGTGAAATTTTCTCTGATATATTATAAAATTTTCTTGCTCCGATACATTGTAAAATCTTTTCTGATAACATTGTAAAAAAAAAAATATATTTTTCTTGCTCTGATACATTGCAAAATTTATTTCTCTTCTCTTGCTCTGATATATCTTGAACTCAAAATGATCTAATACCCTTTTCAAATCTTTAAGAAAATGGACAAACTATTTTTGCATTTATATTACATGCCAAAAGAATCATACTCTTTTCAAGCATATACACCTATAATGGATTCTTTTGAAATTAATGCATTAACATAAATATTTTTGTTCAAATGTTTTGTCATCATCAAAAAGGGGGAGATTGTTGCTCCTAGATTGATTTTGATGATTACAAAGCAGATTGAAGGGATACAAATAATTTTAAAATGAAAAAGTCCTTATGCTCTTCAAGGGCAAAATCATAATTTCACTAAAATCCTGATTTGATAGTACCATTTGGTAGAACAAATGATTTGAAATCTATTGGTGAAAATTTCATTGTGTTTGGACTTATATTTTTGAAGTTATGAAGGTTTGAAGTGCATGAGTCGACTCATGAGTCAACTCATGGCACTGTGAGCTGATTGGCACGCAAAAATTCTCCTTGGCACGCTAGTTTTCTGGCTTGGCATGACCTGTGAGTCGACTCATGAGTCGACCCACAAGGCATGAGTCGACTCATGAGTCGACCCCTGCTAATTTGAGCCAAGAATTTCCAGAAACGCATTCTCTGGTTTTTGCAACAGAGGTCGACTCATGAGTCGACCCCTGAAGCATGAGTCGACTCATGAGTCGACCCCTGCGACGGGAAATGTCAGCAACGGCTATTTTTTTGTCCGTTTTAATTGCCATTTATGCTTCCTAAAAATCCTCTAACGGCTCTTTATCTACCTAAATTATTTTCTCTTGCTTCTAATGCTACAAAATGCTTTAAATGGTAAAAGAAATTGCAGATTAAATAGCGGATCAAACGTGAAATCAAATGAAGAGAAGAATAGAAGAAAGGATCCGAAATTTGCAAGAAAAAGCCTGAGATCAACGAAAAATCCAAAAAGAAAAAGAGAGAGGATCCACAATATACCAGAGAGATTGTGAAAGAGAAAAGAAAGATCTTTCAAGGAGAAAATTCTTCACGCCTATTGTTTCAACCTTGATCTAGAGATCGTTCAAAGCTTTCAAGAGATCTTCAATCAACAATCAACCTCTTCTCAAGCATTCAAGCGTTCATCCACTTTGAGAAAATTCGAAAAAGGGGTTCTTCATTTGAGTAAAGCTTTTATTGTTATATTCACTCATTTAAGGAGCTGTTATTGTATTAATCTGTGCTCAAATTTTTCTTACTCTTTGTGAGTTTTTGTTCTTGTGTTTGGAGGATTTCCAAAACAAGGAAAGGTTGATCCGAACCTGAAATCGGAGTGTTTTGGGTTTACTTGTACCTGGGAAATAAGTGATCTAGCTTGGGATAGCTAGTGTCGGAGTTTCCGACGTTTTGTATTCGGGTTGAATACAAAGGATAGTGGATTGAAATTCTCAAGTAGGATCTTGGGGAGTGGATGTAGGTGCAAGGTTAGCACCGAACCACTATAAATCCTTGTGTTTGTGGTGTGCTTTATCTCTTCACTTTATTTCTTTATTATATTCTTGCATTCCTGCCTTAGGGAATTAATATTGAATTAAAGTCTTTGTTTTGTTCTTCATAAGTAATCAGTTAGGGCTTAAAATTTTTAGAAACCCAATTCACCCCCCCCTCTTGGGTTGCATAGCTGGGCAATACCGGCTTACCCAAATTGAATTTTGAAAAGGATAGAATTTGTGATGCATGCCAACTGGGTAAACAAACAAGAGTCTCATTCAAATCTAAAAATATTATTTCAACTTCTAGGCCATTAGAACTATTGCACATGAATTTATTTGGACCTACTAGAACTACGAATCTAGGTGGAAAATGATATGGCTTTGTGATTATTGATGATTTCTCTCGTTTTACATGGATCTTCTTTTTGGCACATAAAGATGAAACTTTTCATATGTTCTCAAAATTTTATCAAAAAATTACTAATAAAAAAGATTTTTCAATTCAAAATATTCAAAGTGATCATGGAACCAAATTTGAAAATCAAGATTTTAAAAAATTTTGTGATGAAAAAGGTATTGACCATAATTTTTCAGTACCTAGAACACTCCAACAAAATGGGGTAGTAGAAAAAAAAATAGAACCCTTGAAGAAATGGTCCGTACCATGCTATGTGAAAGCAACCTCTTAAGATATTTTTGAACGGAAGTAATTAACACGACATGTTACATATTAAACCATGCTTTAATTAGACCAATTTTAAAGAAAACTCTCTATGAGCTTTGGAAAGGAAGAAAACCAAACATTGCATATTTTCATATTTTTGGTTGCCGATATTTTGTTTTGAACAATGGTAAAGAAAGACTAGAAAATTTTGATGCAAAATCTGATGAAGCTATTTTTCTTGATTACTCCTCTTCTAGCAAAGCTTTTAGAGTTTTCAACAAAAGAACTTTAGTAGTAGGGGAGTCAATACATGTTGTTTTTGATGAAACTAACGATCTTCCTTCAAGAAAGAATGAATGTATTGATGATGCAGATCCTCTTATAGAAGGGATGAAGGAGATCATCCTAAAAGACTCAACAATTCAAAATGAAGAAGAACATGAAAATAAATAAGAGGATGAAGGTGAAGAACAACAAGAATAACCTCAAGGCTCAAATGATCTACTTAAAGAATGGAGGTATGATCACAATCACCCCAAAGAATTGATCATTGATGATTCTACACATGGAGTAAGAACTCATTCCTCTCTTAGAGATACATATAATCATTTTATATTTGTTTCTCATTTTGAACCTAAAATCATAGATGAAGCTGAAAAAGATTATAATTGGATAAATGCAATGTAAGAAGAACTTAATCAATTCGAAAGAAATAATGTATGGACTTTAGTATCAAGATCTAAAAATTATCTAGTAATTGACACAAAATGGGTATATAGAAATAAACTGGATGAACATAAAAATGTAATTAGAAATAAAGCAAGATTGATTGCAAAAAGTTATAATCAAGAAGAAAAAATTGATTTTGATGAGACCTTTGCATCTGTTCCTAGATTAGAAGCAATTAGACTTTTACTTGCATATGCTTGCTTTATGAATTTTAAGTTATTCTAAATGGATGTCAAAAGTACTTTTCTAAATAGATATATTGCTGAAGAAGTTTATGTAGAACAACCTTTCGATTTTGAAAATCATACTTTTTCTAATCATAATTTTAAATTAAACAAAGTATTATATGGTTTGAAACAAGTACCTAAGGCTTGGTATGAAAGGCTAAGTAAATTTCTGCTTAATAATAGTTTTTCAAGAGAAAATATAGACACAACCCTTTTCATTAAAAGAAATCAAGATGATATTTTAGTTATACAAATATATGTTGATGATATTATTTTTGGGTCTACTAATGAAACTCTTTATCAAGATTTTGCTAAGCTCATACAGGGGGAGTTCGAGATGAGCATGATGGGAGAACTTACATTCTCCCTCAGACTCCAAATCAAACAAACAAAAGAAGGAATCTCCATCACTCAAAGCAAATATACAAGAGAACTACTCAAAAGATTTAGAATGGAGGGTTCCAAAGCAATTGGTACACCCATGAGCCCATCATGTAAGCTTAACAAGGATGAAGGAGGTAAAAATATAGACTTAAAATTTTATAGAGGCATGATTGGTTCTCTATTGTATTTAACTGCTAGTAGACCAGATATTATGTTTAGTGTATATCTTTGTGCTCGCTTTCAATCAAATCCAAAAGAATCATACTTGAATGCAGTTAAAAGAATCCTTAGATATTTAAATAGTACACAAACTCTAGGACTATGGTATTCTAAGGACTCATCAATTGACTTAATAGGATATTCAGATGCTGATTTTGCTGGATGTAGATTAGATAAAAAAAATACTAGTGGAACTTGTCAATTTTTTAGAGTTAATTTAATCTCTTAGTTTAGCAAGAAGCAAAATTTGATGGCACTGTCTACGACCGAGGCCGAATATATTATAGTCGGAAGTTGTTGTGCTTAAATCTTGTGGATTAAGCAACAACTTTGGCACAAACTCAATAAAACTCCCATAAGATGTGATAACACTAGTGTTATCAATCTAACTAAAAATCTAATTCAGCACTCTAGATCAAAATATATTGAAATTAGACATCATTTTATAAGAGAACATGTTCAAAATAATAATATAATTCTTGACTATGTATGTACTGAGAAATAATTGGCTGACATTTTTACCAAGGCCTTAAGTGAAGATAGATTTTATAAAATTAGAAGAGAACTAGGAATCCTTGATCCATCCGCTTAAGTATCTCTCTAATTCCAAGTTCTTAATGCCAAAAATTCATTGAACCAAATTTGTTGAGCTCAATTCTCATCTTTTCTTTTCTCTTAAAAGCTCAAAACTGTACTTCACATGATCAATCTCTAGGTAGATACTTTTCTCTCAAAGTTTCAGATTTTTTTCAAATTTTTCCATCATTCTTATGAATTTTTCTGTGCCATAAGTCGACCCCCAGGGTCGATCCTAGGGTAAACTTGTAATTCTGTCAAAACTCTTCAGGCACTCTCTTTTTATTGGAAATTTTTTTTTGAGCCGACTCAGCTCTTCTTCTTCTTCCTCCCACCGAACCAAAAGCTCTCCCTCTCTTCTCCCTTAAGTTGAAGATTTCTCTCAAATCTCTCTTCCCATCGATTTTCACCCTTCAAATTGCCCGTTTAGAAACCAACTTCTTCTCCTCTTTCTTCCTCATTTGGGCGGTTCGAGCTTGCCCTAGATTCCACCTCTCTTCTCCAAATTGGTGCTTCACCTCTCCAAAATCTTGGCTTTTGCACTAGAATCCTTTCCTCTCTACCTCATTTAGTCTGCTAAACTCCTTGCAAGTCTTTTTTGTCCAAATGGCTCCCAAAATGAAGCTCTCACAGAGAAAAAAATCTGTTCGCGGGTTGGAAGAGAGTGTGCGCAGAAAAAGAATAGTAGTCGAGCCCTCTCCTACTCTAATCCCAGCTCCAAGTCCTGCTTCAGCTTCTACCCAGTCCCCAATCAATCCAATCAAGGTACCTCTCTCTGATCGAAAAATAGAACCCAGGAAGAATATAGATTTCAAGTTTTTTGAAAAAGAAGGGTTCTCTATTGGATCAAAGATTAAAAATCAAGGATGGAATTTTACTGTCTATTGAAAGAAAATACTTATGTTGATCTGGTCAGATAATTTTATTTGAATTTAAGTTACTTCAATGGAACAGTAAAGTCTACAGTGAAAGGTGTTAATATTATTCTTGATCCTTTGTATTTGGGACAAATTCTGTACTTGCCTTGTGAAGGCTACACTAATATGGAGCTCTCAATTAAAGAAGAAGGAATTAATGCTATCTTAAGCAAAATTTTTACTGATAGTTTAAATAAATTAAAAGCCAAGATACTTTTAGTGGAGATGAGGCTGTTACATCACATGGTAACCAAACTGTTTGTCCCTAGGAGTGGCAGACATGACCTCCTATCTGATAGGGATATTTGCATCATGTACCATGTGATCATCGAGACCCCCTTGAACCTTCCTGCTTTAATGTTTGAGGCCATGAGAGAGACCCTGAACAGGTCTAAGGCTCACTTGCCCTATGGTATGGCACTCATCCTGATCTTTAGGAGGTTCGAAGTCAATTTTGAGGGGGAGACAGTTGCCAGATTATCTCATTCCGACACCATCAATTGCCACACACTGCACCACATGGGTTTTTCAAAGACTGATGGCGGTTGGTCAAAGGGTGTCGAGGAAATAGCAGAGGAGCCAGCTGAGGAGAGAGCAGAGGAAGAGAGACTGTCTTTACCTCCTCATGATCACAGAGCATCTTCAGATATTCAGTTCGTGTCTGATCATGAGGCTGGTCCTTCAGAGTCTGTGAGGAGGCATGTTTCTGTATCACAGTCTAGGAGCAAAGTAGATCATTCAGAGATCAAACTGGCAGAGGATTAGATTGAGCTAATGTCTCAGCGTGTTGCTTCCATTTTATCTCAGCAGTTTGCCACCTCAGGTTTTGCTCAGGGTATAACTTCTCAGGCTGTTTCAGATTAGACCATGATCCCTCATATCTCTACCATCTTTCAGATGCTTACTGCTCAGTCCGTACGTATTGAGCAGCTTGAGGGATATATTTTGAGACTGACAGGCAGAGTTTTAGACTTGCAGGGATAAATTTTAACCTTAGCCCATCTCCAGCCACATGAGGACATCACAGAGGTCTCCAATCTATCTGCAGAGGTGGCTAGACTTCGAAGAGTTTTAGAGAGTGTATTTGACTTTTTGAGGAGAGAGATCAGGGGCTCCAGTGAGACTGCCTCTATTCAGTTTAGTACCCTGATGTAGTATGTGTCGAGAGCCTTGGATCTTTTGGACACCATCAAACTTTCTCTTCTAGCACAGTCCGTAGCTTTACAGACTCTAGGATCCTCTTTTCCCTCTACTCGTGCCGGTACTTCTACCCATGATCGAGGCAGACATGGTCGAGATCATGTCCGTGGATTTGATCCTACATCTTCTCATCATATCTCTAACTCTTCAGATTCTGATCCCTCTAGCCATGATATCTATTAGATCTAGAATAGTTAATTTTTTTTTATTTTTGTCTAGGATCTATCTTATGGCCTTTGTATTTTGTTGGCTGATTGACTCTTAGATAGTTGTTATCCATGATTTTTGTATGATCTATGTATTTTGACTTAATGTATTCAGTCACATTTTGATATATATATTTTTTTATGCTTTGAATTTCAATGAATGTCTTTGGATTAATGTTTATGAATGGGATCCATTAAACTGTTTTAATGACTCATATATGTGTGCTGAAATATCATGAATAGCAATATCTTCTAAATGAGCAAATTGATGTCTTTTATAATTGCTATAGTGAGGGGGAGTAGAGAAATAAACAATCAAAAAGAAGGAGTAAAGAAATAAAATATGGTATCAAAAAGGGAGAGTAGAGAAAATATGTTCTTTATGTTATCCTTTCTTTTTCTCTCTTCAAAATCCCTTAAGATTTTAATTGATGCTGTCAAAAAGGAGGAGTAGAGAATCAAAAATTGAGATTGAGCAATAAGCAATAGAGAAATAGAATCGAGAGCAATAACCAAAATTGTCAAAGCAAATGAGCAAAATTGTCAAAGCAAATATATCAAAGAACCAAAATTGTCAGCAATTTTCAAAGCAAATGAACTAATAAGTAAATTTCAAATTGATTTTCAAACTACTCATGATGCATTTCATTCAAATAACTGGCTATGATATTTAAGTGATGCATCTTCATAAATTTAAAATTCATGTTCAATGCTTTATATATGTTATACTCTGCTTTTGCTCAAGTATTTTGTCATCATCAAAAAGGGAAAGATTGTTGCTCCTTGAATTGATTTTGATAATTACAAAGCATTTGAGGAGGTTACTAATGATTTTGGCTTGAAAAAAGATTTATTATTTTTTAGGAGCAAAATCATAATTTCATCAAGTCCTAACTCGAAAGCCTCAAGAGCAAGAACAGAAGATTTATGATCTATTGGAGGAAATTTTATACTTTTTGAATATGTATTTTGAAAGAAAATAATGTTTATAAAATTAAGTCGACCCCATGAGTCGACTCATGTCAAATGGAGCTGAACGGCACGCTATTTTTTGGCTGGCACATCCAATTGAGTCGATCCCATGAGTCGACCCCTGTGCATGAGTCGACCTCTGTTGCTGTGCACGCCAAAATTACAGAACAATCATTTTCTGTTTTATGCCATAGAAGTCGATCTCATGAGTCGACTCATGTGTATGAGTCGATCCTATGAGTCGATCTCTACGACAGAAAAATTTCATAACGGCTAGTTTTTTAGCTCATTTTGACGCATTTAATGCTCATTTAATGATCTCCAACGGCTCTAAAACTATCCAAATCACTCTCCACCATCATTTGAAGCTATAAAAGGCACTTAAAGGAGGGAATAAAGAAAGTTTTTCAAGCATTCATTTCAGCCCTAAACAAAGAGCCTTCTTGAAGTTAAAGAAGCTTTCATTTCAAGTTCACCAATCCCTCAAGAGATCATTCAAGTCTTCAACAATCTTGAGGAGAATTAGAAAAGCTTCTTCATTATTGTGTAAAGTATATTTAAAGCTTTATTTGCTCATTAAAGGAGCTACATTTGTATTTTCGTGTGATTAACTGTTATACTCTATTTTTGAGTTAATCTTTAGTTTGGAAGGGTTTCAAAATGTGGAAAGATTGATCCAAATCTTGAATCGGATTATATTGGATTGGTTTGTATCCGAAAAATAAGTGTTCTAGTTTGGGATAGCTAGAGTCGAAGGTACCGACGTTGTATTCTTATTGAATATGGTTTAGTGGATTTAAATTTTCAAGTAGGAGCTTGGGGAGTGGATATAGGTGCAAGGTTGGCACCGATCCACTATAAATCTTGGTTGTTTGTGGTGTGCTTACTTATTCTCTATCTTATTTTCTTTTCCTTCTTGCACTCTTGCATCTAATATCTTCACTTTGCTTAAATTATTCACTTTAACTAACTTGCCTTTTATTACTTAATCCTTATGGTTCTAGATTAATTTTAAATTTTCAAAAACCCAATTCATCCCCCCCTCTTGGGTTGCATAGCTGGGCAACAGTCGGCGTGGACGGGTGGGCTGGGTCGGGCCTAGTCAGGCTGGCATGGATGGGGCAAGGGTCGGTGAGCACTGGGATGAGGATGGGTGGGTTGGGGTTGGCGGGCATGAGGACGAGGATGGGTGGGCTGGGTCGGGCCGAGGTGGATGGGTGGACCGAGTTGGGCCAAATCGGGGTGACGCAGATGGGGCCAGGCCGACGAAGATGGGGCCGGGCCAGTCTGGTGGGCTGGGCCAGGCCGAATCGATTTCGGGTAGGGTCGGGGCCTCCGGGGATGGGCCAGGCTGATCTGGCAGGGCGGGTCAGGCTGGGCTGGGTCAGGTCGGGTTGGGCCGGGCCAGGCTGGGGCAGGTAGGATCGGGTCAGCTTCAGGTCAAGTCAGGGCCTCCGGGGATGGGTTCGGGGATGGGGCCGAGCCAGACCTGGTCGGGTCGAGCCGGGCTGGGGTGGGGCGGGTCAAGCTGAGTCGAGTCTAGGCCGGGTTAGTTTCGGGTGAGGCCGGGGCCTGTGGGGATGGGTACGGGTCGAGCCGAGGCCGGCATGGATGGGGCCGAGGCCGGTGGGGATGGGGACGAGGCGGGCTAGGCCGGGTCAGGCCGGCGTGGAGGGGGACACATATTATTTGATTAATTATATTTGTTGCATATTATTTTTTAGTGTTACTATTGAAATTATTTAATTATTTGATTAATTATTTTTTTCACTAACATAATGCACATTACTGTTACTTATTACAATTTAATTATTTTATGTGCTGTTTTGTATGCTGCTGAGATTATAAATATAAAAAATATTTTTATTTTAGAGAAAATACTATTAAATTTTTTGATGAAAAAATCTCAATACGAAGTTATTCTTTTTTGATAAATTAAAAATCTATCTTCGAATGCATATTCAAAGATAGTAGTTAAATTATATTGAGCCGTAGATTCTCATTCAAAAGTCGATCTTCATCAAAATCGAATCTTGGATGTCTTGTATTCAGACTTTTTAAAAAAATAATATTATTATTATTATTAATAGTTGATATTTTATTTTATTATGTAGTATTCAGTAGTTATCTATCCATTGTTCTCTGGGTATATGGTGGATAGGGTGCATAGGCACCATATCCACATCGTATACTTGGAGAACCATCGGGAGATGCTACCGAAACTTTTATAAAAATGAGATGAAATATCCACTAATAATAATAATGAGATTATTACTTTTCTGAAAGGGATAGGGCCACACCTATTAGTAATGATTTGAAATGAATAGGATCATACATTTTTATTTCATTAAATTGACGTAACACATTTTCTGTGATACTGTTCAGTCTGTGTTTTTTAATGTGTTGTTTTGTATAAAGTGATCTGAATCTAGATCCAGATTGAGATTTTGGCTAGAATTTGGAACGTGATTCAATTTGAAATTCGGATCGGGATCCAGAATATCACTGAACTTTATTTTGGTTGTTAATGATTTTATGTTTGTTGTTAGATGGATATCAACAAAAATTGGATGAATGCTAGAGGTATTTTTTTGCCTAAATATCGAAAAAGAGTTTAAGATTTTATTGAGTTTTGTTACCCAGCTATGCAATCCAAGAGGAGAGGGGGGTGAATTGGGTTTTTGAAATTTTAAAGTTAATTTAAAACCACAAGGATCAAGTAATACAAAGCAAGTTATATGTAGTGAGTTATTTAAGCAAGGGTAGCAATAAGATGCAAAAATACAAGTGTTGCTCCTAGATTGATTTTGATGATTACAAAGCAGATTGAAGGGATACAAACAATTGAAAAAGTCCTTATGCTCTTCAAGGGCAAAATCATAATTTTGCTAAAATCCTGATTTGATAGTACCATTTGGTAGAACAAATGATTTGAAATCTATTGGTGAAAATTTCATTGTGTTTGGACTAATATTTTTGAAGTTATGAAGGTTTAAAGTGCATGAGTCGACTCATGAGTCAACTCATGGCACTATGAGCTGAATGGCACGAAAAAATTCCCATGGCACGCTGGATTTTTTGGCTTGGCACGACCTGTGAGTCGACTCATGAGTCGACCCACAAGGCATGAGTCGACTCATGAGTCGACCCCTGCTGATTTGAACCGAAAAATTCAGAAATCAGATCTTCTGGTCTGTTGCAACAGAAGTCGACTCATGAGTCGACTCCTGAAGCATGAGTCGACTCATGAGTCGACCCCTGCGACGGGAAATGTCAGCAACGGCTATTTTTTTGCCCGTTTTAATTGCCATTTATGCTTCCTAAAAATCCTCTAACGGCTCTTTATCTGCCTAAATTGTTTTCTCTTGCTTCTAATGCTACAAAATGCTTTAAATGATGAAAGAAATTGCAGATTAAATAGCGGATCAAACGTGAAATATCAAAAGAGAAGAGTAGAGAAGAAAAGAGAGGAAAAAGGGAAGAACAGAAGAGAGGATCCGAAATTTGCAAGAAAAAGCCTGAGATCAAAGAAATATCCATAGAGAAAAAGAGAGAGGATCCACAATATACCAGAGAGATTGTGAAAGAGAAAAGGAAGATCTTTCAAGGAGAGAATTCTTCACGCCTATCGTTTCAACCTTGATCTAGAGATCGTTCAAAGCTTTCAAGAGATCTTCAATCAACAATCAACCTCTTCTCAAGCGTTCAACCGTTCATTCATCTTGAGAAAATCTGAAAAAGGGGTTCTTCATTTGAGTAAAGTTTTTATTGTTATATTTGCTCATTTAAGGAGCTGTTTTTGTATTCATCTGTGCTCTAAATATTCTTACTCTTTGTGAGTTTTTGCTCTTATTTTTGGAGGATTTCCAAAACAAGGAAAGGTTGATCCGAACCTGAAATTGGAGTGTTTTGGGTTGGCTTGTACCCGGGAAACAAGTGTTCTAGCTTGGGATAGCTAGGGTCGGAGTTTCCGACGTCCTGTATTCTAGCTTGGGATAGCTAGTGTCGGAGTTTCCGACGTTTTGTATTCGGGTTGAATACAAAGGATAGTGGATTGAAATTCCCAAGTGGGATCTTGGGGAGTGGATGTAGGTGCAAGGTTAGCACCGAACCACTATAAATCCTTGTGTTTATGGTGTGCTTTATCGCTTTATCTTATTTCTTTATTATATCCTTGCAATACTGCTTTAGTTAATTAATATTGATTTAAAGCCATTGTTTTGTTCTTCATAAGTCATTTGTTGGGCTTAAAATTTTTAGAAACCCAATTCACCCCCCCTCTTGGGTTGCATAGCTGGGCAACAAGTGGTATCAGAGCCAGTGCTCTAGCCCTTCTTTGATCTAACAATCAAAGAGCCAAAGATCTATGGCAACCCATGTTGGAACTTCTCTAGCCGAGGGGCAATCAACAAACCGACCTCCACTTTTCAATGGGTCTAATTACACCTATTGGAAAGCTCGGATAAAGATTTTCATACAAGCACTCGACTATGATATGTGGAGTATCATAGTGAATGGTCCTCACACACCCACCAAGATTATAGATGGTGAGGAGTCAACCAAACCCGAGAAAGAATGGGATGAGGTTGACAAGAAATTAGCACAATTAAATGCCAAAGCTATGAATGTTCTTTATTGTGCACTAGATGCTAGTGAATTTAATCGCATTTCTACTTGTGCATCTGCTAAAGAAATATGGAATAGGTTAGAAGTCACCCATGAGGGAACAAATCAAGTAAAAGAGTCTAAAATAAACATGCTTGTACATAAATATGAATTGTTCAAAATAGAGCATGATGAGTCCATAACTGCTATGTTTACTCGTTTTACTGATATAATCAATGGTTTAAAGAGTCTTGGCAAATCTTATACTAACAGTGAACTTGTAAGGAAGATTCTCAGGTCACTGTCAAGAACTTGGGAAGCCAAGGTGACTGCCATCCAAGAAGCAAAGGACTTGAACACTCTACCTCTAGAAGAGCTTCTTGGATCCTTGATGACTCATGAACTTAGCATGATGCAACATCAAGAGGATGAAATCAAAAAGAAAAGAACCATTGCCCTCAAATCCACAACTTCACCTGATTATGAAACAGATGACTCTGAAGATGAAGATCAGGATGAGGAGATGGCTCTCATCACCCGGAAATTCAAGAAGTTTCTAAGAAAAAGGAAACAGGGGATGAGAAAGAAATTTACAAAAGGGGATCAAAGCATAGAAAAGGAGAAAGATCAAACCCCTATATGCTACGAGTGCAAGAAGCCAGGACATTTCAGATCCGAATGTCCTCAATTGAAGAAAGGTCCAAAGAAATTCAAAAAGAAGGCAATGATGGCGACCTGGAGTGCGAGTGATGACTCAAGCTCCGACGAGGAAACCTCAACCGAACAAGCCAATCTGTGCCTGATGGCACATGAAAATGAGGTAACTTCTGAATCCACTAGTGAATTTACTTTTGAAGAATTGCATGAAGCTTTCTATGATTCAATTGATGAATTAAAGAAACTAGGGAAGAAAAACAAAGAGCTGAAATTGGAAAATCAGTCCTTAGTGAAACAAGCTGAAATTCTTTCAATTGAAAAATTCACATTGATTCAAGAAAATCAAAACTTTAAGGATGAAATTAACAAACTGAAATCTATAGTAGATAAGTTCACCTTAAGTTCAAACAAGCTAAATATGATCCTTGATAATCAGAAAGCTATATATGATAAGGCTGGACTTGGTTATAAACCCCTGAAGAAACAAAAATTTTTGAAGGATATTTATGCAAATTATTCAAGCAAAAAGCCTACAAATATTACTTGTTTTAAATATGGAAGAATAGGACATAAATCATACACATGTCTTATTAACAAATATGCAAACACAAAGAAAATATGGGTTCCAAAAGGAACCATTCTGACTAACCTGAAAGGACCCAAGAAAGCTTGGGTACCTAAGACAGAAACTTGATCTGTGCTTGCAGGTGTGTCTAGCATCCCAAGAAGGAAACAGGAAATGGTATCTTGACAGCGGATGCTCGAGACACATGACTGGTGATGAATCACAATTCATCACGCTTGATGCTAAGGATGGAGGGATGGTCACCTTTGGAGATAATGGCAAAGGAAAGATCATCGGGATAGGTAACATTGGTATCACTCCCTTCAAATACATTGAGAATGTTTTACTAGTTAAAGGTTTAAAGCATAACTTACTTAGCATCAGTCAATTTTGTGATAAAGGAAACAAAGTCATTTTTGAATCTTCATAATTAAATCAAATCCTTTTAAATCTAAAAATTAGCATGTTCTAAAATTAGAATGATTAAAAATTTACATCAAACTGATATAAGGTTGTCCTGATATAGGGTTTACCCCCTATACTGTAAAGGTTGTCCTAGTTTGATGTGAATCGATTTTTGAAAAGATATTTTTAAAATATTTTAATTATTTTTTAGATATATATTTGATATGTGTAAATTTAGTTTTAGATCTGAAATTTGATGTATATGTGATGCATTTTTATTTAGATCTGAAACTACATATATTTGATATATGAATCATCTGTTTGCATTGTGACTAGTCCTATCAACGATGGCATTAAATTTATAGGACATAGGCATGGCAATGTTTATATGGTAGACTTGAATGATTTAACTAAATTAGACATGCAATGCCTAGTTTCCTTAAATGCTAAAATAAATGAGACTAGTTGGCTGTGGCATCGTAGACTTGCACATATTAGCATGCATTCTCTTTCAAATTTAATCAAAAAGGATTTAGTTCTCGGTTTGCCAAGATTAAATTTTGAAAAGGATAGAATTTGTGATGCATGCCAATTAGGTAAACAAACTAGAATATCATTTAAATCCAAAAACACTATTTCAACTTCTAGACCTTTAGAGCTCTTACATATGGATTTATTTGGACCAACTAAAACCACTAGTCTAGGAGGAAAACGATATGGATTTGTAATAATTGATGATTACTCTCGTTTTACTTGGGTTTTCTTTTTAGCTCTCAAAAATGAAACTTTTCAAATTTTCACGAAATTTCATCGAAAAGTCACTAATGAAAAAGGGTTTTCAATTCAAAATATTAGAAGTGATCATGGAACAGAATTTGAAAATCATGACTTTGAAAATTTTTGTGATGAAAATGGAATTGGCCACAACTTCTCTGCTCCTAGGACACCCCAACAAAATGGGGTAGTTGAAAGGAAAAATAGAACCTTAGAAGAAATGGCCCGTACCATGCTCTGTGAAAGCAACCTTCCAAAATATTTTTGGGCGGAAGCTATTAACACAGCATGTTACATTTTAAATCGTGCTTTAATAAGACAATTTTTAAAGAAAACCCCCTATGAACTTTGGAAAGGAAGAAAACCAAATATTGCCTATTTTCATGTTTTTGGTTGCCGATGTTTTGTATTAAATAATGGCAAAGAAAAACTTGGTAAATTTGATACAAAATCAGATGAAGCAATCCTTCTAGGCTACTCCTCCACTAGTAAAGCATTTAGAGTGTTCAACAAAAGAACCTTAGTAGTTGAGGAGTCCATACATGTTGTCTTTGATGAATCTAACGATCTTCCTTCAAGGAAGAATAAGGGTGTTGATGATGCAGATCCACTAATAGAAGGTATGAAGGAGATCACTCTAAAAGATTCAGCAACTCCAGAAGACAAGGATCAAGAAGATGAACAAAATGAGAAAGGTGAAGAAATTCAAGAACAACCTCAAGGTACAAATGACTTACCCAAGGAATGGAGGTATGTTCACAACCACCCTAAGGAATTAATTATCGGAGATCCTATGCATGGGGTAAAAACACATTCTTCACTTAGAGATGTACTTAATCATTGTGCTTTTGTATCTCAACTTGAACCTAAAACTTTTGAAGAAGCTGAAAATGATCATAACTGGATTAATGCTATGCAAGAAGAACTCAGTCAATTTGAAAGAAATAATGTTTGGACCTTAGTGAAAAGACCTAAAGATTATTCAATAATTGGCACTAAATGGGTCTTTAGAAACAAATTAGATGAGCATGGAAATGTAATTAGAAATAAAGCAAGACTGGTTGCTAAGGGATATAATCAAGAAGAAGGAATTGATTTTGATGAAACCTTTGCACCTGTTGCTAGATTAGAAGCCATTAGACTTCTACTTGCTTATGCTTGCTTTATGAAATTCAAACTATTTCAAATGGATGTTAAAAGTGCATTTTTAAATGGATATATTTCTGAAGAAGTATATGTAGAACAACCCCCTGGATTTGAAAATCATGCTTTTCCCAATCATGTCTTTAGATTAAATAAAGCTTTATATGGTCTAAAACAAGCACCTAGAGCATGGTATGAAAGGCTAAGCAAATTTCTACTAAATAATGGTTTCTCAAGAGGCAATGTGGATACAACTCTATTTATTAAAAGAAACCAAAATGATATGCTAATTATACAAATTTATGTTGATGACATAATTTTTGGGTCTACTAATGAATCCCTTTGTCAAGACTTTGCTAAGCTTATGCAGGGAGAGTTCGAGATGAGCATGATGGGAGAACTCACCTTCTTCCTCGGACTCCAAATCAAACAATCAAAAGAGGGAATCTCCATCACCCAAAGCAAGTACACCAAGGAACTACTCAAAAGATTTGGAATGGAGAACTGCAAACCAATTGGCACACCAATGAGTCCCTCATGTAAGCTTGACAAGGATGATGAAGGTAAAAGCGTAGACTTAAAATACTATAGAGGTATGATTGGCTCATTATTATATTTAACTGCAAGTAGGCCTGATATCATGTTTAGTGTTTGCTTATGTGCAAGATATCAATCTAATCCTAAGGAATCTCATTTGAATGCTGTTAAAAGAATCCTTAGATACTTAAATGGTACACAAACTATAGGGTTATGGTACTCTAAGGACTCACAAATTAATTTGTTAGGATATTCTGATGCTGATTTTGCTGGATGTAAATTAGATAGAAAAAGCACAAGTGGAACTTGCCAATTTCTTGGAGTTAACCTAATCTCATGGTTTAGCAAGAAACAAAATTCGGTAGCACTGTCTACGGCTGAGGCCGAATACATTGCAGCCGGAAGTTGTTGTGCTCAAATCTTGTGGATTAAGCAACAACTCGAAGATTTTGGAATCAAACTTAATGAAACACCAATAAAATGTGATAATACAAGTGCTATAAATCTATCTAAAAATCCAATACAACACTCAAGATCTAAACATATTGAGATAAGACATCATTTTATAAGAGAACATGTTCAAAACAAAAATATAATTCTTGAATATGTTTGCACTGAAAATCAATTAGCTGATATCTTTACAAAGGCCCTTAGTGAGGAAAGATTCTGTGAAATTAGGAGAAATCTAGGAATTCTAGATCCATTTGTCTGAAATTTCTCAATTTCCAAAGAATAGATGTCAAAATCTCTTAGAGCTCAATTTTCAACATCTATCCTGGTTCCAAAAGCTCAGTTTTATCACTCTAAAAACTTATCATTGAGCAAAATTCTTTCTCCCAAAATTTTGAATTTTTCTGGAATTTATTTGCATTTTTCCTGATTTTCTGAACTTCATGAGTCGACCCCCATGAGTCGACTCAATGGCAAACTTGTAAATCCCACCAACTTCCATCGGGTTCATTGTTTTTAAAACGGGAAACCTGTTTATGAGACGACTCATCTTCTCGTCGTCTTCCTTCCGAAAGCCGTCCTCTCCAAACTTCTGTTTTGCTCCAAATTCAAAGATTAATTTCGAGGCAATTCTCCCTCCTTCTCTCCACCAAAAATCGCCTCCTTGAAAAGGATTTTTCTGTGCATTCTCGCAGTGTTTGGCGCGGGTGGAACGTGCCCTAGAACTTCACCGTTCATTCAAAATCCACTTCTTTTTTCCACCAAAATTCTTCTTTACTCTTTAGTGATCCCTCCTCCACTGAATTCAAGTCTTCTTGTCTGCTACCTTATTGGATATGGCTCCAAAGATGAAACTTCCCCAAAGAAGGAAATCAATCCGAGAGCCTGAGGAAATTGTCCGAAAGAAAAGGCATGCTCAGTCTTCCACTGTTCCCAATCCAGTTTCAGTACCTGCTCAAGGTCCCTCTCAACCCTCCATAAGCCCCAATGTAAATCTTCTTTCTGATAGAAAAGTAGAAACCGGGAAAAATATAGATTTTCGGTTCTTTGAGAAAGAAGGCTTTACTTTTGCTACCAAGATCAAAAATCAAGGATGGGAACTTTATTTCTCTCTTAAGAAAGTCACCTATGTTGATCTAGTCAGAGAGTTCTACCAGAACCTAAATTATGGAAACGGATCTGTGACTTCAACTGTAAAGGGGATTGACATCTGTTTGGATTCTAGGATATTGGGAGAGATACTTCAGTTGCCTAGTGAAGGAAACTCATATATGGAACTCCCAATTAAAGAAGAAGGGATCAGAATTATCTTAGGAGAAGATTTTTCAGGAAGTTTAAACAGATTGGAAGCAAAGCTACTGTCCATTGAGATGAGGGTCCTGCATCAGATTGTGACAAAACTATTCTTTCCTAGGAGTGGTAGACATGACTTACTATCTGGTAGAGATGTATGTGTCATGTTTCATATCATCACTCAGACCCCCTTAAACCTCCCTACACTTATGATAGAGGCCATGAGAGAAACTTTGAACAGATCCAAGGCACACTTGCCTTATGGTATGGCCCTTACTAGAGTTTTTAGGAGGTTTGGAGTTAGCTGTGAAGGGGAGACACCTACCAAGCTCTCACATGTGGACACTTTCAACCAACACAGCCTGCATCGAATGGGAATTACAAAGACTGTTGGTGGTTGGATCAAGGGCTCTGAAGAAAGAGCTGAGGAGAGAGCTGAGGAAAGAGCTGAAGACAGAACTGAAGGCAGAGTAGAAGAAGAAGGTCCAACTTCTCCTGTACATGATTTCAGGGCAGCTTCACCAGATACCCAGTTCATTCATGATACTGAGGCTGGCCCTTCTGAGTTTACTAGGATGCCCACACCAGTGTATCAGCCAGAGAGCAGAGCACCTCATTCAGAGTTCAGACTGGCTGACGATCAGATCGAGCATATATCTCAGCGTGTGGCTTCTTTGTTGTCTAGCCAGTGGAGTAGTACTTCTTTTGCACCTGGAGCTACTTCTTCTGATCAGACCATTACTCCCCACATCTCCACTATATTTCATATGATTTCAGATCAGTCCGTCAGGATACAGCAGCTTGAGGATACTGTCTGGAGACTTACTGGCAGAGTTCTTGACTTGCAGGGGCAAGTCCTTGCATTGGCCCATCCCCAGCCACAGGAGTCTACTATTGAGGTCACAGACCTCACTGCAGAGGCTGGAAGGCTCAGAGGAGCATTAGAAAGTGGATATGAGCTACTGAGGAAAGAGATCAGAGGATCGAATGAGCATGCTACCACCCAGTTCACTGCTCTACTTCAATCTGTTTCCAGAGCACTGAACATACTTGATTCTATTAGACTCACCATTTCTGTTCAGTCCCTAGCATCTCAGCGTTCTCAGCCACCCAGTTCATCTCGTTCTCCTGCTCGTGGCAGAGGCAGACGGGGTAGAGGACGCACTTCTGATCCATCATCTCCTCACCCTATATCTGATGACTCCGATCCATGATTTGTCTTGATCATTGACTTATCTTGATCTTTACTAGGTTCTAGGAGTTAGTATCTTGTTCTAGGATCTATACCTTGGGGCCATGTATTGACATTTAGCTGGTTGAATTTTATGAAACAATTATAATGGAATCATCTTTTACCTATATTTCTACCTCTTTGCAATGATTATATTTTGGTTATATTTCAATCTCCGATACATCTGTTGAAATATTATCTTCTCCTTATTGTGTTTGCTATTGATAATTGCTATATTAAGGGGGAGCAAACATCTGTGAAAAACTCTAAAGAGGAAGAAATTAAAGAATATTTTCAGAAAAGGAAAAGAAAGAGTTAACTATGTTTGATGATGTCAAAAAGGGGGAGAAATTAAAATTAAACAAAAATTGAAATTAGACAAAAAGCAAAACCCTAAATTATGAAAAAAAATGGGGGAGAAATTAAATTAAAATAAATATTGAAGAAATTAAACAAATATTGAAAAAATTAAATAAATATTGGAGAAATTAGACAAAAACAAGGATTGAAAGATTAAACAAAACTTTGAGAAATTTTGGTATCGAAATTTGGTATCAGACAGAGAAATTTGGTATCAGACAGAACTTTAATCCATCAAAAGCAAAATCATGAGTACAATGCAAATAAGTATTTTTTATATATATGCTCTGATATTCAAACTTGCTTTTGAAATTTTACTCACCTTGAGACATCAATAAGAAATTTGTTTTACTCTGATTCATCCTACAATTTCTTTCAACTTGATCTGATACATGATAACATTTGATCCGATACAGTGTGAAGGTTTCTCTAAAATATTATAACATTTGCTCTAATACTGTATGAAATTTTCTCTGATACATTAAAATTTTCTTGCTCTGATACATTATAAAATCTTTTCTGATATCATTGTAAAAATTATTTTTGCTCTGATACATAGAAAAAGTTATTTATCTTCTCTTGCTCTGAAATATCTTGAACTCAAAATGATCTAATACCCTTTTCAAATCTTTAAGAAAATGGACAAACTATTTTTGCATTTATATTACATGCCAAAAGAATCATACTCTTTTCAAGCATATACACCCATAATGGATTCTTTTGAAATTAATGCTTTAACATAAATATTTTTGTTCATATGTTTTGTCATCATCAAAAAGGGGGAGATTGTTGCTCCTAGATTGATTTTGATGATTACAAAGCAGATTGAAGGGATACAAACAATTGAAAAAGTCCTTATGCTCTTCAAGGGCAAAATCATAATTTTGCTAAAATCCTGATTTGATAGTACCATTTGGTAGAACAAATGATTTGAAATCTATTGGTGAAAATTTCATTGTGTTTGGACTAATATTTTTGAAGTTATGAAGGTTTAAAGTGCATGAGTCGACTCATGAGTCAACTCATGGCACTATGAGCTGAATGGCACGAAAAAATTCCCATGGCACGCTGGATTTTTTGGCTTGGCACGACCTGTGAGTCGACTCATGAGTCGACCCACAAGGCATGAGTCGACTCATGAGTCGACCCCTGCTGATTTGAACCGAAAAATTCAGAAATCAGATCTTCTGGTCTGTTGCAACAGAAGTCGACTCATGAGTCGACTCCTGAAGCATGAGTCGACTCATGAGTCGACCCCTGCGACGGGAAATGTCAGCAACGGCTATTTTTTTGCCCGTTTTAATTGCCATTTATGCTTCCTAAAAATCCTCTAACGGCTCTTTATCTGCCTAAATTGTTTTCTCTTGCTTCTAATGCTACAAAATGCTTTAAATGATGAAAGAAATTGCAGATTAAATAGCGGATCAAACGTGAAATATCAAAAGAGAAGAGTAGAGAAGAAAAGAGAGGAAAAAGGGAAGAACAGAAGAGAGGATCCGAAATTTGCAAGAAAAAGCCTGAGATCAAAGAAATATCCATAGAGAAAAAGAGAGAGGATCCACAATATACCAGAGAGATTGTGAAAGAGAAAAGGAAGATCTTTCAAGGAGAGAATTCTTCACGCCTATCGTTTCAACCTTGATCTAGAGATCGTTCAAAGCTTTCAAGAGATCTTCAATCAACAATCAACCTCTTCTCAAGCGTTCAACCGTTCATTCATCTTGAGAAAATCTGAAAAAGGGGTTCTTCATTTGAGTAAAGTTTTTATTGTTATATTTGCTCATTTAAGGAGCTGTTTTTGTATTCATCTGTGCTCTAAATATTCTTACTCTTTGTGAGTTTTTGCTCTTGTTTTTGGAGGATTTCCAAAACAAGGAAAGGTTGATCCGAACCTGAAATCGGAGTGTTTTGGGTTGGCTTGTACCCGGGAAACAAGTGTTCTAGCTTGGGATAGCTAGGGTCGGAGTTTCCGACGTCCTGTATTCTAGCTTGGGATAGCTAGTGTCGGAGTTTCCGACGTTTTGTATTCGGGTTGAATACAAAGGATAGTGGATTGAAATTCCCAAGTGGGATCTTGGGGAGTGGATGTAGGTGCAAGGTTAGCACCGAACCACTATAAATCCTTGTGTTTGTGGTGTGCTTTATCGCTTTATCTTATTTCTTTATTATATCCTTGCAATACTGCTTTAGTTAATTAATATTGATTTAAAGCCATTGTTTTGTTCTTCATAAGTCATTTGTTGGGCTTAAAATTTTTAGAAACCCAATTCACCCCCCCTCTTGGGTTGCATAGCTGGGCAACAACAAGAAAGTAAATAAATTTAGGAAGAGAGCAAGTAAGCACACCACAAACAATCAAGATTTATAGTGGTTCGGTGCCAACTTTGCACCTACATCCACTCTCCAAACTCCTACTTGGGAATTCAAATCCACTAAACCGTATTCAACAAGAATACAATGTCGGTACCTCTGACTCTAGCTATCTCAAGCTAGAATACTTATTTTTCAGATACAAACCAATCCAATACAATCTAATTCAAGGTTCGAAATAACTTTTCTAAGTTTTGGAATCCTTCCAAAACTAAAGATCAAGATAAAACAGAGTATATGAGTTAATTACATGAAAATACAAATTTAGCTCCTTTAATGAGCAATTTTAAATACACTTTACACAACACGAAGGAAGCTTTTTTGATTTTTCTCAAGATGGTTGAAGACTTGAATGAGCTCTTGAGGGGTTGGTGAACTTGAATTGAAAGCTTCTTTTGCTTGAAGAGGTCTTTTTGCTTAGGGCTAAAATGAACGCTTGAATCTCTTATTTTTTCCTCCTTTTAGTGCCTTTATATCTTCAATGGATGCTAGAGATAAATCTGGACTGAAAATAGAGCCATTGGAGATCATTAAATGAACATTAAATGTGGCCAAAATGAGCTGAAAACTAGCCGTTACGAAAATTTTTCGTTGCAGGGGTCGACTCATAGGGTCGACCTCTGTGGTACAGAACAGAAACTGACTGTTCTCCAACTTTGGCTAGCACAGCAATAGAGATCGACTCATGAGGTCATTTTTTTTGGGTGTACCAGCCAGAAATGACGTACCGTTCAGTCCCTTTTGACAGGAGTCGACCCAAGGGGTCGACCCAATTCTTTAAATTTGAATTTCTCTCAACATATCCATCCAAAAAGTATGAAATTGCCTCCAATAGATCACAAATCTTCTGTTCTTGCTCTTGAGGCTTTCAAATCAAAATTTGATAAAATTATGATTTTATCCCTGAAATACAATAAATCTTTTTCTAAGTCAAAATCATTAGTAACCCCCTCAAATGTGTTGTAATCATCAAAATCAATTCAAGGAGCAACAATCTCTCTATTTTTTGATGATGATAAAATATTTGAGTAAAAGTAAAATATAACATATAACATATATAATGCATTGATTAAGAATTTTAAATTTATGAAGATGCATCACTTAAACATTATAGCTAATTATTTGAATAGTAAGCATCATGAGTAGTTTGAAGATTAGTTTTAAGATAGCTTATAAGATTTTTTTTTTTTGACAAATTTGCTTTGACAATTTGACTTATTGCTCGATTTTAGACAATTTTGCTTATTACTTGATTTTATTTCTTTACTCTCTCTTTTTGACAACATCAATTAAGATCATTACTCCCATTTTTTAAGAAAAAAAAATGAAAGAGACTCCCCCTCACTATAGCAATCACAAAGGACATTTCAATTTGCTCATATAGAGGATATTGCCATTCATAATATTACATCGCACATATAGGAGGCATTCTTTATATCACAGAATTAAGGCATTTCAATTGAGACCATTCATAATAATAAAAAATCAATCCAAAGATATTCATATAAGATAAAAGCATATATATATATCCAAAATGTGACATATGTGTCACAATACATATGAGTCAAGTCAAAGTACATAGGTCATACAAAAATCATGAATAACAAAAAAAATACAACTATCATGAGTCAATCAGCCAACAATTACGAAGGCCATAAGCTAGAACCTAGACATAAAAGACTAACTATGCTAGATCTAATAGATGTCATGGCTAGAGGCATCAGAAGAGTCAGAGATATGATGAGGAGACTCAGGATCAAAGCCACGGGCACGTCCTCGACCTCGTCTACCTTGGCCATGGGTAGAAATACCGGAACGAGCAGAGTAGACTGTGCTAGGAGAGAAAGTTTGATGGTGTTCAATTATTTCAAAGCTCTCATCATGGACTGTATCAAGGCATCAATCTGAGTAGAGACAGTCTCATTGGAGCCCCTGATCTCTCTCCTCAAAAAATCAAATCCACTCTGCAAAATGCCTCGAAGCCTAGCCACCTCTGCAGACAGGTGGGAGACCTCTATGATGTCCTCATGCGGTTGGAGATGGGCCAAGGCTAATACCTGCCTCTACAAATCTAGAACTCTGTCAGTCAATCTCAAAATACATCCCTCAAGCTCCTCAAGTCGTACGAACTGAGCTGTAAGCATCTGAAAGATAGTGATGTTGGGAATAGTGTCCCAAAGCCAATCGTCAGTCTGTTGACGGTTGTGCTCTTTCTTGTATTAGTATATGAATTATAAATAAAAGTTATTTTGATATTTTTATCACAAATTATTTCATCTTCTAATGAACTCCTGTGTTGTGGTGAAGTCCTTAGGACTATTTAGACTCGACAAAGGAGGATTTATCGTTTAGTCCTTAAATCTGTTTGCGATCAAATGATACATTGTTACCAAGGACAACAACATTTATCAAGCATAGATTATTGTCTGCCATATGGATTGGTTGTCCTCTTAACCAAGGAGTGTGGAGATACTGGTATGGCATACAGGTGAGATGTAAGGGTACATCTGCATTGAACGTGACCGACTCTGGAGCTTTTTCTGCTGTCAAGATTTGCTCCGATGGGATATGGTATAACTTTTCTCCGAGCTGAGACCGTCACAGTGACTTGCAAGCAACTCACTGCACTTAGGCACTGGACTATCTGAATTTCTAATTCAGTGACGGAAGGCTGCTAGGTGTAGTCAAGTACTTGACTTGTCAGTGCGTGTGTCAAGATGGGATTGACCACTCCAGTTTAAGGAGCTGTGTACAGTCATGTTTCAATTTAGCAAAACCTTGGTAGTCCTAGTGAGGAGTCATAGGACTATTTGAGTTGAGCATGATTCAGATGATCTGATCAGGGTTGACAGTTTAACCCTGAGTCGTCCTATACACAGGGGTCAAAAGGGATGAATTATACAGTAACCATATTCACGTAGGTTCTGAGTATTATGATTATGACTATTCAACCTATCCAGACATCGGGTACCATTACTAGATGGTCACTTCGATTAGTACAGAAATTGATTCCTATGCTACCGGCTTAGGTTCGAACCTATGAGGTCACATACATTAGAGGTTCCTATCTGATCTAATGGCTGGTGAAGAGTCTCACTGGACTGAAACTCTTCGACCAAAAGTCCTAATGCTCGAGGACTCTGAGTCCTACATGTCTGAGACTCTATGATCAAGAATCAAGATTCTCTGATCATGAGTTCCACATATTTTGGGTACCGGGGTCAATAGTCCCACTGGTTTGGGACTCTTCGATCAAGGTTTCATATCGATGGACTTTGATGCCCGGTTGCCCATCAGATTTGGACTTAGTATTTATGAGAGGTTTAATTAGTGATTTGATCACTAATTAACTCAATTTGATTGAGTAATTATTTTTGGATCAAGTCCAATTGAATTGGATTCAGTTGGATTTGACCCGATTAGGTTAAAAGTTGACCTAATCGCCAAGGTGGTTTGGTCCCTGATCTGATCAAGGGTTGGGCTTAGTCAATTTTTGATTTGATTAGGATTTTATTGAGCCTAATTAAGCTTAATTATGTTGGATTTAACTTAGTCTAATTATGCCTAACCTATTTTAATAAGGTTGGTTCAATTAGGTTGATTTAATATTTGAAACCACTTTGACTTATCTTCCTGCACCACCTCACCCACCTGTGCCTATTTGAATTCATAAGAAACAAGTTTCATGAATTTTCTCCCATGCAGAAGCCTTCCCATGCCCTCCCTTGTGTGCCACTTATGTGGATAATGATAAGGTTGGTTGGCCATTCAAATTCAAATAATATTTGAATTTGAATGGGCAACTAATCCATGTGCCACCTTATCCTTTTATGCGCCCCATTCTCTACATGAGAAAAAGTTTCTCACATAAATTCTCCATGCACAAAGAACCCACGCCCCTTCTCTTCTCACACCTTGAGTGGATAAGGATAGGTTGGTTGGCATTTGAATTCAAATTCAATTTGAATTCAAGTGAGCAACCACCTAGCTTTATCCTCTCACGCGGTGAAAATGCTGTAAAGACGTGATCTTGCACCATTTTAAAAAGAAAGAGAAGGTGGAGCGTGAGAAGATCTGATATGAGAGAAAAGGTGGTGTGAGAAAGGCCTTCTGCATGAGAAAAGAAAAAAAAAGAAGAGAGAAAGGGCGTAGGGTCTTTTGTGAGTACCCTAGGATTTCTGCCTAGGGTTCGGGAACTGAGAAGGTGAGCTACGAGTGTCATGAGCCCACCAAACTTCAGGGAGAGCTTCATCAATCTCTCAAGTTCCTTTGTTGATGATCCAGAGCATCCAAAGAGTCAGCAGACACTGATCGAAGGAGTTCGATCAGCATCAGCCATCGAAAGGGTTCTGCAACGAACTAGCATTCGTGAGGAGCCGATCAGATCAGAAGCTTCGTGTGGATGATCTACGAAGGTCAGACATACTGTGTGGCTGCATTATGATGATCAGACCTTTCCGACAGTGATCAGACTGCAGCAATTGACTACCTGCATGAAGGTAATGTGTTCTAAACACATAACAGTAAAATGTTTACTGTAGAATTCAAAATTTTAAATTTAAATGCATGCTATATATATCATATTTAGATCTTTATGTAAGGTTAATACATGTTAATTAATTAGATTAATTAATAATTTCTACTGTAAAATTATAATTTTGAAAAAAATTTAAATTATCATTTTACCCCTGCACTAAATTTCACTTCAAATGGTATCAGAGCAGGTTCTAAAATATGATATATATTTGCATGCGTAGATTAAGTAGTAATCTAAAAGTTTAAATTTAAAATTTAAAATTTAAAATTTATTTGAAATTTCAAATTTGAAATTCAAAATTTAAAATTCAAATTTTGAAATTCAAAAATTTGAAATTTGAAATTTAAAATTTGTTTGAAATTTAAAATTCAAAATTTAAAATTTAAAATTTAAAATTGATATATTTGGATATACTTGATCCAAGTAGCAAGTAGTCTAATTGGATTGGTTGCCATGGTCGTCCGATCATAAGAGAAAAGTAGGGTTTAAAGGCCCTCTCCTCCCATTCGATGGGGTTCTCCTATGGCGGTAGGGGTGCCGAGCGATTATATCCCATATAGACGAAGCAGCGAAAAGACTTAATTGTAAAGGTTCAATTATAAAATTTATCATGAATGTATTAGATTAGATCTAAAAGAACATTCATGATTTATTTTGATTGAGTTATTTTCCATTATGTAATTAGCAATAGGATTGCTGTTTATGAAATATGCTGATCAGTTTATGAAATGAGTCAACACATTTGGTGAACAGAAAATAAAATCTTTCAAATTTAAAAATTATTTTTGAAATACCAAACCCTGATCCATCAGCCCAAATACTTAATTAAAAGAATTAAGTGTTGTCTAGTTGGTCTAGAATTGTGAATTAAGACCTAAGATAATTTCATAAACTTGTGGGTCAATGGGTTAGATGGATTAGGTCCATAATTGTGTTAGACCTAAGGTAAGCTTAAAGAAATGGACTAAATTAGAGTAATTGATCAAATCTAATCAAAAATTGAATTAGATTAGGTCAAGGACACTCTAGACTCAACTCCAATAGTTGTAGTTGAATGGGTCCATGTCTTTAACTAGACCAAGATGGACTTAATTCATGGCTATGTGGTGGAACCCTATTTACTAAGTTGATCAAATTAAAACTAATGAACCGGTTGGTGTCTAAGATAAGTTCGACAGTCTGACCAGTGGTTTTTAACTGGGAGCTACTCGCATTGATTCGATCTCTGACGAGTTATAACATATCCCTTCCACTGATCTCACTTACCTGGCCAACTTGGTGAGTTAGGTTTTGATTAGATCACTTGGTGATTAGGGCTCACCCATGTCATTAGGTAAATCAGTGTGACTGATTTAGGTGCTCCTAATACCGGCTTTAATTAAATCTTTTTTAATCTGACTTGGTGAAGTCAGTGGGAAGATTAAAATTGGCTGGTTAATTTCTTCTCTTCTATCCTTTAATAAAATTCTCAAAAATTATTAGGTCCCTAAAAATGATTAAGTTATAGTGATAACTAAGTCATAGCCTCCCATTAAGTGAGTGATAATGAGTCCATTAGTTTAATAATCACTGGAGGCCCAAAGGCTTGGTGTTTATTGACTAATGGAATTATCATTCATAATATGATCATTTGGTTGAGTCTTTCTGATGGTGGTCAGGTTGGCCGGCCAAAGTCGGGCCTGATCATTTATTGGTTAAATTCATCAAATCAAGTCATGTTAATGGTTGGACCTAACCAGATCTTTTCAGTGGAGGCCAAAGCCTACTGATTAGGTTCTGGGACAAAATCAATTACTAGAAGTTATTTAGAGAAACAAGTGGTTATGAACCTACCCATAGATGCACATGGGTTGACCAGCCAAAGTTAGGCTCGTGTGTAGTCTGTGTGAATTTTAGTACCCACTAAGGAATTAAAATAATTCTTCGAATTAGAGGTTGAGGCTACCAGTTCGTAAAAATACTGGGAAAAACTTTAGACTAAAGTCTAAGTCTTTAGTATTAATAATTTATGTACTAATAAAGGTCTGGTTTTTCTTTATGCAGCTATGGCCACTACCCAATCGCTCTGATCATTATTAGATAATGACAAGCTCATGGGACCTAATTTCGATAGCTGGTATCGAAAATTAAAAATCATCTTTGAGCATGAACGGATCCTTTATGTAGTAACGGATTCGACACCTGAGGAGCCAGCCCCGAACGCTAGAGGGACGGTCCGAGATACTTATCAAAAATGGCTCAACGACCGCACCACCGTTCGATGCATAATGCTGACGGCAATGAATGATGAGTTCAACCGCAGGTTCGAGAATGCCCAGTCGTAGGAGATGCTTCAAATGTTGAACGACTCCTTTGGCACGCCTGACGACGTTGAAAGGCATAAAACTAGTTGTGCCATTTTCAATGCTCGGATGAGGGAGGGGCCTCAGTCACTGATCATGTACTGTACATGATCAAAATGATTGAGCGCCTAAGTAAACTGGGCTTTTCCTTGCACGAGCAGCTCGATAAGAATGCGATCCTTAATTCTTTGCCCAAGTCCTTCCTCCCCTTCCTTACTCATTTTTGGATGACAAAACCTGCAATGAACTACCACAACTTGTTGGGGTTGCTACAGAACTTTGAGAAGGACCACCAGCTCCATAAGGAGTCGGTGAATGTTGTGGGAGGGTCTTCTTCTGGTCGTCGACCCTTTAAGAAAGGGAAGAAGAACAATAAGAAGAAGAATAAGAAGGTACAGCCATATGCAGGGACGTCTGCACAGGGTCAGACCAAGAAGTGCAAGCTTGACCAAAGCCAGACGGAGTGCTTCTTTTGCAAGAAGCAGGGGCACTGGAAGAGGAACTGTCCTCTATACATTGCCTCCCTGGACCTGAACACTGATTGAGGAGGTGAATACCTTTCCAATGAGTTTCTGACATATCTTGAGGAGAATGGGATTCTCTCTCAGTGGATTCCTCCTGGAACACCACAGCATAATGATGTGTCTGAAAGGAGGAATCGGACCTTGTTGGACATGGTTCTATCCATGATGGGGTTTGCTAGTTTGTCGATCTCCCTCTGGGGATATGCACTCGAATCAGCTTGTTACCTTCTAAATAGGGTTCCGAGTAAGTCTGTAACCAAAATGCCTTATGAGATATGGATAGGACATAAGCCAATACTCTCGCACCTTAGGGTTTGGGGGTGTCCGGCTTATGTTAAACATTTAATTACGGACAAGCTTGGATCTAGGTCTGACAAGTGTTATTTCATAGGGTACCTAAAAGAGATCAAAGGGTATTATTTCTACCTAGCTGATGAGCAAAAGATGTTTGTCAGCCTTAAGGCAATCTTTTTAGAAAAGAAGTTTCTTGGTGAAGGGACTGTTGCCTCTAAGGTCGAACTTGAGAAAGTTCGACAGGTGAAAAAACTGACACAAGTTGCTAAACCTAAATCGGATTTGGTTAGATCAGATCTAGAGCCCATTTTTCTGCACCCTTAAGGCGGTCTGGTAGAGTACCACGTCAACCGGACAGATACTATGGTTTTTTGGTCCGGGACGGCGATCCTGTCGAACTTGATGAAAATGATGAGGACCTGATCACCTACATGGATGCAATACAGAGATCTGACTCTGAGAAATGGCTAAAGACCATGAAATCCGAAATGGAGTCCATGAAGGTCAACGATGTGTGGACATTGGTTGACCCACCTGAAGGAGTAAAACCCATAGGGTGTAAGTGGGTCTTCAAGAGGAAGAGGGGTGCAGACGGAAAGGTGGAGACCTATAAAACCCGTCTGGTTGCCAAGGGATATAGTCAACGTTATGGTATTGACTATGATGAGACATTTTCTCCTGTGGCAATGCTCAAATCCATTCAGATTATGCTTGCGATAGCTGCCCATCTGAACTATGAAATCTGGTAGATGGATGTGAAGACAGCTTTCTTAAACGAAGAGCTGGACGAAGAGGTGTATATGATACAACCTGAAGGATTCACATCCATGGATGAGTCTAAGGTGTGCAGGCTACAGAGGTCCATTTATGGACTTAAGCAGGCATCCCGGAGTTGGAACATATGTTTTGATAGGATGATCAAGATGTTTGACTTCGTTAAGAATGGAGAAGAGACCTGCATTTATAAGTGGGCTAATTGTCCAGTAGTGGTATTTCTTGTATTGTATGTGGATGACATTCTCTTAATCGAGAATGATGTCCCTGCATTACAAAAAATAAAGATTTGGCTGTCATCACAGTTCTCCATAAAGGATCAGGGAGAAGCTTCCTACATCCTAGGGATGAGGATCTATAGGGATAGATCTAAAAGGTTGCTTGGCTTATCCCAGTCCACGTACATTGATACTATGCTGAAGAGGTTCAGCATGGAGAATTTCAAGAAAGACTATCTACCGATAGGCCATGAAATTTCTCTCTCGAAGAGGGATTGTCCGACAACACCTCAAGAGAGAGAGCGTATGGGTAGAATTCCATATGCTTCGGCAGTGGGATCTATATGTATGCCATGACATGTACACGATCAGATGTGGCATACTCACTAGGGGTAGTGAGTAGATACCAATCTGATCTAGAAAAAAATCACTGGAAGGTTGTTAAAACTATCCTGAAGTATTTAAGAAATACTAAGGACCAGTGCCTTGTTTATGATGAATCGGACTTGAGACTTATAGGGTTTACAAACTCCAGTTTCCAGTCTGATCATGATGACAGCAAGAGTGTGTCAGAATTTATTTTTACCCTTAATGGTGGGGCTGTCTGCTGGAAGAGTTCCAAGCAGCACATTGTGGCTGATTTAGTTTGCGAGGCAGAGTATGTCGCTGTATCAGATGTTGCGAAAGAAGCGGTATGGCTGAGAAAATTCATCACCGAGCTCGGAGTAGCACCCTCCCTTATTGGTCCAGTTCTACTCTATTGTGACAGCTCTGGAGCCATTGCTCAGGCGAAGGAACCGAAAGCACACCAGCAGACAAAACATATTCTGCGTCGCTACCATCTTATCCAAGAAATCATGGATAGAGGTAACGTCGACCTTCAAAAGATCGACGGGAAGGAGAACCTGGCCGACCCATTCACTAAAGCCATTGCGGTAAAGGAGTTCGACGACTTCAAGTCAAAGATGGGTATTAGATACTGCACCGATTGGCTTTAGGCTAAGTGAGAGATTATTGGAAATAGTGTTCCAAAGTCAATCATCAGCCTGTTGACGGTTGTGCTCTTTCTTATATTAGTATATGAATTATAAATAAAAGTTATTTTGATATTTTTCATCCCAAATTATTTCATCTTCTAATGAACTCTTATGTTGTGGTGAAGTCCTTAGGACTATTTAGACTCGACAAAAGAGGATTTGTCGTTTAGTCCTTAAACCTGTTCGTGATCAAATGATACATTGTTACCAAGGACAATAATGTTTATCAAGCATAGGTCGTTGTCTGCCATATGGGTTGTTTGTCCTCTTAACTAAGGAGTGTGGAGACACTGGTATGGCATACAGGTGAGATGTAAGGGTACATCTGCACTGAACGTGACCGACTCCGGAGCTTTTTCTGCTGTCAAGATTTGCTCTGATGAGATATAGGTATAATTGTCCCTCCGATCTGAGACCGCCATGGTGATTTACAAGCAACTCACTGTACTTAGACACTGGACTACCTGAATTTCTAATTCAGTGATGGAAGGCTGCTGGGTGTAGTCAAGTACTTGACTTGTCGGTGCGTGTGTCAAGATGAGATTGACCACTCCAATTTAAGGAGCTGTGTATAGTCATGTTTCAATTTAGCAAAACCTTGGCTAGGGTAGTCCTAGTGAGGAGTCACAGGACTGTTTGAGTTGAGCACGATTCGGATGATCTAATCAGGGTTGACAGTTTAACCCTAAGTTATCCTATACACGGGGGTCAAAAGGGATGAATTATACAGTAACCATATTCGCGTAGGTTCTGAGTGTTGCGATTGTGACTATTCAATCTATCCGAACATTGGGTACCATTGCTAGATGGTTACTTCGATTAGTACAGGAATTGATTCCTGTGCTACCGGCTTAGGTTCGAACCTGCGGGGTCACACATATTAGAGGTTCCTATCTAATCTGATGGCTGGTGAGAGTCCCACTGGACTGGGACTCTTCGACCAAGAGTCCTAATGCTCGGAGACTCTGAGTTCTACATGTCTGGAACTCTGTGATTGAGAATCAAGATTCTCTGATCATGAGTTCCACACATTTTGGGTACCGGAGTCAAGAGTCCCACTAGTTTGGGACTCTTCGATCAAGATTTCATATCGATGGACTTTGATGCCCAATTGCCCATCGGATTTGAACTCAGAGATTTAATTAGTGATTTGATTGCTAATTAACTCAATTTGATTGAGTAATTATTTTTGGATCAAGTCCAATTGAATTGGATTCAGTTGGGTTTGACCCAATTAGGTTAAGAGTTGACCTAATCGCCAAGGTGGTTTGGTCCCTAATCTGATCAAGGGTTGGGCTTAGTCAATTCTTGATTAGATTAAAATTTTATTGAGCCTAATTAAGCCTAATTGTGTTGGATTTAATTTAGTCTAATTGTGCCAAACCTATTTTAATAAGGTTGGTTCAATTAGGTTGATTTAATATTTGAAACCACTTTGACTTATCTCCCTGCGCCACCTCCCCCACCTGCACCTATTTGAATTCATGAGAAACAAGTTTTCATGAAATTTCTCCCACGCAGAAGCCTTCCCACGCCCTCCCTTGTGCACCACTTGTGTGGATAATGATAAGGTTGGTTGGCCATTCAAATTCAAATAATGTTTGAATTTGAATGGGCAACTAATCCATGCGCCACCTTATCCTTTTATGCGCCCCATTCTCTACATGAGAAAAAGTTTGTCGTGTAAATTCTCCACGCACAAAGAACCCACGCTCCTTCTCTTCTCACACCTTGAGTGGATAAGGATAGGTTGGTTGGCATTTGAATTCAAATTCGATTTGAATTCAAGTGAGCAACCACCTAGCTTTATCCTCTCACGCGGTGAAAATGCTGTAAAGATGCGGTCTTGCACCATTTTAAAAAGAAAGAGAAGGTGGGGCATGCGAAGATCTGATCTGAGAGAAAGGGTGGCATGAGAAAGGCCTTCTGCATGAGAAAAGAAAAGAAGAGAGAAAGGGCGCAGGGTCTTTTGTGAGTACCCTAGGATTTCTGCCTAGGGTTTGGAAAGTGAGAAGGTGAGCTATGAGTGTCGTGAGCCCACCAAACTTTAGAAAGAGCTTCATCAATCTCTCAAATTCCTTTACTAATAATTCAGAGCATCCAAGGAGTTGGCAGACACCGATCGAAGAAGTTCGATCAACATCGGCCATCGAAAGGGTTCTGCAATGAACTAGCATTCGTAAGGAGTCGATCAGACAGGGAGCTTCATGTGGATGATCTGTGGAGGCCAGACATACTGTGTGACTGTATTACGATGATCAGACATTTCCGATAGTGATCAGACTGCAGCGATCGACTACCTGCACGAAGGTAATGTGTTTTGAACACATAACAGTAAAATATTTTCTGTAGAATTCGAAATTTCAAATTTAAATGCATGCTCTATATATCATATTTAGATTCTTGTGTAGGATTAATATATATTAATTAATTAGATTAATTAATAATTTTTACTATAAAATTATAATTTTGAAAAAATTTTAAAATTATCATTTTACCCCTGCACTGAATTTCACTTCAGTAGAGATATGAGGGATCAAGGTTTGGTCTGAAACAGCTTGAGATATCATCCTCTAAGCAAAGCCTGAGGTGGTAAACTGCTGAGATAAAATGAAAGCAATATGTTGGGACATCAACTCAATCTGATCGTTTGTAAGTCTGACCTCTGAAGGATCTACTCTTCTCCCAGACTGTGGTACAGAAATATGCCTCCTCACTGACTCTGAGGGACCAACCTCATGATCAGACACGAACTGAATATTAAGAGATGCCCTGTGATCACGAGGAGGTGAAGATGATCCTTCCTCCTCTGCTCTCTCCTCAACACCCTTCGACCAACCGTCATCAGTCTTTGAGAAACCCATGCAGTGCAGTGTGTGGCGATTGATGGTGTCAGACTGTGATAACTTGGTGACTGCCTCCCCCTCAAAATAGACTCCGAACCTCCTAAAGATTAGGGTGAGTGCCATACCATAAGGCAGGTGAGCCTTAGACCTATTTAGAGTTTCTCTTATGGTCTCAAACATCAAAGTAGGAAGGTTCTGGGGGGTCTCGGTGATCATATGGTACATGATGCATATGTCCCTACCAGATAAGAGATCATGTCTGCCACTCCTAGAGACAAACAGTTTGACTACCATGTGATGTAAAAGTCTCATCTCAATTGAAAGAATTTTTGCTTCTAATTTATTCAAGTTTTCAATAAATGCTCTCCCTAAGATAGCAATTAATCCTTCTTCTTTGATTGGGAGCTCCGTATGAGTATAGCTTTCACAAGGCAAGTGTAAGATTTATCTCAAGTGCAATAGATCAAGAACAATGTTAACCCCTTTCACCAAAGATTTTACTGTTCCATTGCAGTAACTTAAATTGAAGTAGAATTCTCTGACCAAATCAACATAAGTATTTTTTTTTAATAAACAGTAAAACTCCCATCCTTGATTTTTAATCTTTGATCCAATAGAGAACCCTTCTTTTTTAAAAAACGTAAAATCTATATTCTTCCCGAGTTTCACTTTTTGATTGGAGAGAGGTACCTTGCTTGGGCTGAGTGGAAACTGTGAAGAAACTGGAGCTGGAACTGGAGTTGGAGCAGAAGAGGGCTCGGCTGCCATTCTTTTTCTGTGCACATCTTGCTCTAACCCTCGAACAGATTTTCTTCTCTGTGGTAGCTTTGATTTGAGAGCCATTTTGGACATGAGAGACTTGCAAACACCCTGAGAGATTTGATGAGGGATAGAGTGGAAGGGATTTTAAGGAAAAGCAAAGATTTTGGAGAGATAGACGGTTGGTTTGGAAAAGAGGGTTTGAAGCTAGGGTAAGCTCGAACTGCCCCAACAAAGAAGAAAGAGGAGAGAGATTTAAATCCTAAAGGAGTGATTTAAAGGGAAAAATTTAGTGGGAAGAGAGATTTTGAGATGAGAGTGGAGAGGGAGGTGATCTTGTTCGATGGAATGGGGAAGACAAACGACAAAGGGGTCGGCTCTTTGCAATCGAAAAAATCTCAATAAAATAGAACCCGATGGATTTTAATAAAAAATTATAAGTTTATCCTAGGGTTGACCCTGGGGGTCGACTCATGGCAAAAAAAAATTAAAAAAATGATGGAAAACTTTTGAAAAAGCTTGAAACTTGAAGGAAGGGTATCTATTTGAGAGATTAATTATATGAAGGATAGTTTTGAGCTTTTAAGGAAGGAGAGATGTGAATTTAGCTCAAAAATAAATTGATTCAATAAATTTTTGATAAATTAAACTTGGAATCAGAAAGATACTCAAGCTGAAGGATCAAGGATTCCTAATTCTCTCCTAATTTCACAAAATCTATCTTCACTTAAGGCCTTGGTAAAGATGTCAGTCAATTATTTTTCAGTACATACATAATCAAGAATTATATCTTTATTTTGGACATGTTCTCTTATGAAATGATGTCTGATTTTAATATGCTTTGATCTAGAGTGCTGAATTAGATTTTTAGTTAGATTAATATCACTAGTGTTATCACATCTTATGGGAGGTTTATTGAGTTTGATGCCAAAGTTCTCAAGTTGTTGCTTAATCTACAAGATTTGAGCACAGCAACTTCCGACTGCAATGTATTCGACCTCGGCCATAGACAGTGCCACCAAATTTTATTTCTTGCTAAATCAAGAGATTAAGTTAACTCCTAAAAATTGGCAAGTTTCACTAGTACTTTTTCTATCTAATTTACATCCAGCAAAATCGACATCTGAATATCCTATTAAGTTAATTGATGAGTCCTTAGAATACCATAATCCTAGAGTTTATGTACCTTTTAAATATTTAAAAAAAAGTTTAACTGTATTTAAATGTGATTCTTTTGGATTTGATTGAAAGCATACACATAAACAAACACTAAACATAATATCTGGTCTACTAGCAGTTAAATACAATAAAGAATCAATCATGCCTCTATAAAGTTTTGAGTCTACATTTTTATCTCCTTCATCTTTATTAAGCTTACATGATGGGCTCATGGGTGTACCAATTACTTTGCAGCTCTTCATTCCAAATCTTTTGAGTAGTTCTCTTGTGTACTTGCTTTGGATGATGGAGATCCCTTCCTTTGTTTGTTTGATTTGAAGTCCGAGGAAGAATATAAGTTCTCCCATCATGCTCATCTCAAACTCCCCCTGCATGAGCTTAGCAAAATCTTGACAAAGAGTTTCATTAGTAGACCCAAATATAATATCATCAATGTATATTTGTACAAGTAAGATATCATCATGATTTCTTTTATTGAAAAAAGTTGTATCTATATTTTTTTTTAAAAAATCATTATTAAGCAAGAATTTACTTAACCTTTTATACCAAGCCCTAGGTGCTTGTTTTAAACCATATAATACTTTGTTTAATTTGAAAACATGATTAGAAAAAGCATGATTTTCAAAATCGGGGGGTTGTTCTATATATACTTTTTCAGCAATATAACCATTTAGAAAAGCACTTTTGACATCTATTTGGAGTAACTTAAAATTCATAAAGCATGCATTTGCAAGTAAAAGTCTAATTACTTCTAATCTAGCAACAGGTGCCAAGGTCTTATCAAAATCAATTCTCTCTTCTTGATTATAATCCTTTGTAACTAATCTAGCTTTATTCCTAATTATATTTTCATGTTCATCCAATTTATTCCTATATACCCATTTGATGCCAATTACTGGATAATTTATAGGTCTTGATACTAAAGTCCATACATTATTTATTTTAAATTGATTAAGTTTTTTTTGAATTGCATTGATCCAATTATAGTCTTTTTCAGCTTCATCTATGGTTTTAGGTTCAAAATGAGAAACATATGCAAAATGATTGTATGCATCTCTAAGTGAAGAACGAGTTCTTACTCCATATATAGGATCATCAATGATTAATTCTTTGGGGTGATTGTGATCATACCTCCATTCTTTGGATAGATCATTTGTATCTTGAGGTTGTTCTTGTTGTTCTTCACCTTCATCCTCTTGTTTGTTTTCATATTCTTCTTCATTTTGGATTGTTGAGTCTTTTAGGGTGAGCTCCTTCATCTCTTCTATAAGAAGATCTATATCATCAATATCTTCACTCTTCCTTGAGGGAAGATCATAAATCTCATCAAAAATAATATATATTGACTCCTCTACTACTAAAGTTCTTTTGTTGAAAACTCTAAAAGCTTTGCTAGAAGAGGAGTAACCAAGAAAAATAGTTTCATCGAATTTTACATCAAAATTTTCTAGTCTCTCTTTACCATTGTTCAAAATAAAACATCAGCAATCAAAAATATGAAAAAATACAATGTTTAATTTTCTTCCTCTCCAAAGCTCATAAGATATTTTTTTTAAAATTGATTTAATTAAAGCACGGTTTAAAATGTAGCATGCCATGTTAATTGCTTCTATCCAAAAGTATTTTGAGAGATTGCTTTCACATAGTATGGTACGGACCATTTCTTCAAGGGTTCTATTTTTTTTTCTACTATTCCATTTTGTTGGGGTGTCCTAGATACTGAAAAATTATGGTCAATGCCTTTTTCATCACAAAACTTTTCAAAATTTTGATTTTCAAATTTGGTTCCATGATCACTTCGAATATTTGGAATTGAAAATTTTTTTTCATTAGTAACTCTTCGATAAAATTTTGAGAACACATGAAAAGTTTCATCCTTATGTGCCAAAAAGAAAATCCATGTAAAACAAGAAAAATCATCAATAATTATAAAGCCATAACTTTTTCTACCTAAACTAGTAGTTCTAGTGGGTCCAAATAAATCCATGTGCAATAATTCTAATGGCCTAAAAGTTGAAACAATATTTTTAGATTTGAATAAGATTTTTGTTTGTTTGCCCAGCTGGCATGCATCACAAATTCTATCCTTTTCAAAATTTAATTTAGGTAAACCGGTAATCAATTCTTTTTTAATAAGTTTTGAAAGTGAATGCATGCTAATATGTGCAAGCCTACAGTGCCAAAGCCAACTAGTCTCATTAATTTTGAAATTCAAGGCTACTAGACATTGCATGTTTATCTTAGAAAGATTATTCAAATCTATCATATAAATATTACCATGTCTATGCCCAACAAATTTAATGCCTTCATCATTGGGACTAGTTACTATGCATAATGAAGATTCAAAAATAACTTTGTATCTTTTGTCACAAAATTGACTAATGCTTAATAGATTATATTTCAAACCATCTACTAATAAAATATTTTTAATATACTTGAAGGGAGTGATACCAATGTTACCTATACCGATGATCTTTTCTTTGTCATTATCTCCAAAGGTGACTATCCCTCTATCTTTTGCATCAAGTGTGATGAATTGAGATTCATCACGGGTCATGTGTCTTGAGCACCCACTATCAAGATATCATTTTCGATTTGTTTCTTGGGATGCAAGACATACCTGTATATAAAAATCAAATTTTGACTTCAAGTACCCAAATTTTCTTAGATCCTTTTTGGTTAGTCACAATGATTCTTTTTGGAACCCATATTGTCTTCACATTAGAATTTTCATATTTGCTAGAAAAATATGTATAGGATTTGTGTCCTTCTTTACCACATTTAAAGCAAATAATATTTAAAAACTTGTTACTTGATGAGTTCACATAGATATTTTTTAGAAAATTTTATTTTTTTAAAGGGTTGTAGTCAAGATCGACTTTATTATAAACGGTCTTTTGATTATCAAGTATTATTTGAAGTTTATTTGAACTTAGAGTGAACTTTTCTACTATAGATTTTAACTTAGCAATTTTATTTTTTAAGTTTTGATTTTTTTGTGTCAAGATCAATTTTTCATTTGAAATAATATCATTTCTTTTAGTAAACATTGATTCTTTGATTTTAATTCTTTGTTCTATTCTCCTAACTTTTTTAGATCATCAACTAGATCATAAAATATTTTTTGAAGTTCTTCAAAAGTAAAGTCATTAGAAATTTCAATATTTACCTCATTTTCATGTGCCATAAGGCATAAGTTGGCTTGTTCGTAAGACTCTTCTTCTTCGGAGCTTGACTCATCACTATCACAACATATAGCCATCATAGCCTTTTTCTTGTACTTTTTGGGGCCCTTCTATTTTGTAGACATTCGAATCTAAACTGCCCTGACTTCTTACATTCATAATAAATAGGAGGCTGCTCCTTATCCTTCTCCTTGCTATGCTCCTCTTTTGTAGGTGGCCTCTTCTTCATCCCTTATTTTCTTTTCTTTAAGAATCTTTTAAACTTCCTAATGATGAGGGCCATTTCTTCATCTTGCTCTTCATTTTCTGTTTCTTCGGATTCTTCATCAAGTTGAGTAGTAGACTTGAGGGCGATTGTCCTCTTCTTCTTGACATCTTCTTCTTGATATTGTTTCATGCTTAGCTCGTATGTCATTAGCGATCTTAGAAGCTCCTCCAAGGGTAAAATATTTAGATCTTTGGCTTCTTGGATTGCGATCACTTTGGCCTCCCACGTCCTTGGTAAAGACCTAAGAATCTTTCTCACAAGATCACTATTAGAGTAAGACTTATCAAGACTTTTTAGACCATTAATAATATCTATAAAATGAGTAAATATTTCAGTTATTAATTTTTCATGCTCTATTTTAAAGAGTTCATATTTGTGCAAAAGCATGTTAATTTTTTATTTCTTAACTTGATTAGTGCTTTCATGCGTTACTTCTAATCTATCCCATATTTTTTTAGCCGACATGCATGTTGAAATACGATTAAATTTATTAGTATCTAAAGCACAATATAAAACATTCATGGTTTTGGCATTGAGTTGAGCCATTTTCTTGTCAACCTCATCCCATTCTCTTTCGAGTTTGATCGATTCTACACCATCAATTATCTTAGTGGGTGTGTGTGGTTCATTAACTATGATACTCTACATATCATAGTTAAGTGCTTGGATAAAAATTTTCATCCGAGCTTTTCAATAGGTGTAGTTTGACCCATTAAAAAGTGGAGGTCGGTTTATAGACTGTCCCTCGACTAGTGAAGCACCAACTTGAGTTGCCATAGATCTTTGGCTCTTTGATGGTTAAATCAAAAAAAAAGCTAGAGCACCAAGCTCTGATACCACTTATTGTCCAGCTATGTAACCCAAGAGGGGGGGTGAATTGGGTTTTTGAAATTTTAAAGTTAATTTAGAACCACAAGGATTAAGTAATATAAAGCAAGTTATATGTAATGAGTGATTTAAACAAGGGTAGCAATAAGATGCAAGAATGCAAGAAAGTAAATAAATTTAGGAAGAGAGCAAGTAAGCACACCACAAACAATCAAGATTTATAGTGGTTCGGTGCCAACCTTGCACCTATATCCACTCTCCAAGCTCTTACTTGAGAATTCAAATCCACTAAATCGTATTCAACAAGAATACAACGTCGGTACCTCTAACTCTAGCTATCTCAAGCTAGAATACTTATTTTTTGGGTACAAGCCAACTCAATACAATCTGATTCAAGATTCGAAATAATTTTTCCAAGTTTTGAAATCTTTCCAAAACTAAAGATCAAGACAAAACAAAGTATATGAGTTAATCACATGAAAATACAAATTTACCTCCTTTAATGTGCAAATAAAACTTTAAATATACTTTACACAATACGAAGGAAGCTTCTCTGATTTTTCTCAAAGTGGTTGAAGACTTGAATGAGCTTTTGAGGGGTTGGTGAACTTAAATTGAAAGCTTCTTTTGCTTGAAGAGGTCTTTTTGCTTAGGACTGAAATGAATGCTTGAATCTCTTACTTTTTTCTCCTTTTAGTGCCTTTATATCTTTAATGGATGCTAGAGATAAATCTGGGCTAAAAATAGAGCCGTTAGAGATTATTAAATGAATATTAAATACGGCCAAAATGAGCTGAAAACTAGCCGTTACAAAAATTTTCTATCACAGGGGTCGATTCATAGGGTCAATCTCTGTGGTACAGAACAGAAACTGACTATTCTCCAACTTTGACTTGCACAGTAATAGAGGTCGACTCATGGGGTTATCCCCTTTAGGTGTGCCAGCTAGAAATGGCATGCTGTTCAGCCCCTTTTGACAGGAGTCGACCCAAGGGGTCGATCCAATTCTTTAAACTTGAATTTCTCTCAACATATCCATCCAAAAAGTATGAAATTACCTCCAATAGATCATAAATCTTCTGTTCTTGCTCTTGAGGCTTTCAAATCAGAACTTGATAAAATTATGATTTTGCTCTTGAAATATAATAAATCTTTTTTCAAGTCAAAATCATTAGTAACCCCCTCAAATGTATTGTAATCATCAAAATCAATTCAAGGAGCAACAAGTTTGCATGGCATAAGGTTGACAGTGCTAGTCGGATAAAGTGTCTATGTAAAAGATATGTTAATTTGGTATATCATCATATAATACTTGTTGAGAAGCATCTACTACAATATGGTATGGATAAGAAGTATACTTGTTGGATATAGCATGGAGAGGGTGATCCAAATGAAGTGGTGCATGATGATGACGATACTGAAGATGATAGTGATGCTGGTGGACCTGTTGAACATAGTGGTATAGGAGAATTGTTAGATGATTTATATCAAGATGCTTGTTCAAATATACACATGAGTACTACTGCATCTAAAAGCAATTCTGATCATGAACATAATATCTAGCTTGAGGTAGAAGGGACTTTTGAACAGTTTGCAAAGCTTGTAAGGGATGCACGAGAGCCACTCTATCCAAATTATATAAAGTTTTTCAAGTTAGAGTTTTTGATAAAATTATTTCATATTAAAACTATGAATCGATGGAGTCAAAAGTCATTTAATCAAATTTTAATATTGATTAAAGCAGCTCTTTTCGATGGAGAGAGACTTTCGAAATCATATTCTGAAGAAAAAATATACATGTGAAAAATTGGACTGGGCTATATTCCTATACATGCCTGCAAAAATGACTATATATTATTTTATAAGGATAACAAACAAGTAACTAAATATCTGAAATGCGGTAAGCTTGGATACAAAACTGATAATAGGAAAGCAAAGAAGATACCTTAAAAGATTTATGATATTTTTCATTGATTCCAAGACTTCAAAGGTTATATATGTCCACAAAGACTGCTGAAGAAATGAGATGACATTATGAGCAGCAATTTTCGGAGGAGAATATACTTAGCCACCCGACTAACTCTTTAGTGTGGAAAGACTTTGATGCAAAGCATCTGCACTTTGCGAGTGACCCACGTAATATTCGACTTGGTCTAGTGACAGATAGATTTAATCTCTTTGGCAATCTGAGTACCTCTTACAGTATGTGGCCTGTGATGCTAGTTGTATATAATGTGTCACCTTGAAAGTGCATGAAAGAATCATTTATTTTTATGTCATTGTTGATTCTGGATCTGAAAGCATCAGGTAATGAAATTGATGTATATCTATGACCTTTAATCGATGATATGAAGGAGCTATGAAAAAATAGGGTACAGACATATGATTCTATGAGTCAAAGTAATTTTTAGTTGCATACTTTGATTCTATGTATCATAAATAATTTTTTTGCATATGAAAACTTATCTGGATGGAGCACCAAAGGATATCTTGCATGTCTAATATGCAATAGGGATGCATCCTCCTTACATTTAAAACACAGACAGAAAATATGTTTCATGGGTCATCGGTAGTTTCTTCCTGCTAATCATTCTTAGAGGATCCGTTATAACTAATATTTTGATGGTAAGTTCGACCGGCATCCACCACCTAAGGAGTTAAGTGAAGCAAAAATTTTAGAACAACTTGAAGTTATTGAAAATATTCAATTTAAAAAAATATCGGGTACTCGCAAGCAGAAGTGTACTGAAGCTGAGCTGAATTGGATGAAGCGAAGCATCTTTTTCAAACTACCATATTGGAAGCAACTACTACTTCATCATAATCTAGATGTAATGCATATTGAAAAGAATATTTATGATAATATCATCGGTATTGTATTGAACATCATAGGAAAAATAAAAGATGGTATAAAAGCTCATCTTGATTTGCAAGAAATAGAAATCTGACTAGAGTTGCATTTAGTTTATTGAGGTGAGAGATTTTTTATGTCACCTGCATGTTATTCGCTGTTTGGTGAGGAAAAAAAAATTTTTGTGGATGGTTCAAAATGATAAAGTTTTCTGATGCATATGCTTCAAACGTATCGCGGTGTGTTGGAAATAACGACGGTAATATCTCTGGCATGAAAAGTCATGACTCCCATGTGATGATGCAACATTTGCTTCCTGTGGTCATGCATGGCTATTTGGGTGGTGATGTTCCAACTACATTGATTGAGCTAAGAGTGTTCTTTGGAGAACTATATTGCTAAAAATTGAAGATTAACTTACTTGAGAGATTAGAGAAGGATATCGTACTTATTCTTTATAAGTTAAAAAAAATATTTTCATCATTATTTTTTGATGTTATGGTGCATCTGGTTGTTCATCTTCCAAAGAAGCTCACTTGACCAGATCGGTATATTATCGATGGATGTATCCTATTGAAAGGTAAAGAAATTATACATACTTTATCATATCAATTATAAGATATAAATATATTTTTAAAATTTAAATTTATTTTTATTTATAGATTTTTGTGCACCTTAAAAAAATATGTGCGCAATAAAGCAAGGCCTGAAGGGTCTATTGTGCATAATAAAGCAAGGCCTAAAGGGTCTATAGCGGAAGAATATGTAGCTACTGAGTGTGTCACATTCTGCTCGATTTATCTTGACGATATCGAAATAAGATTCAATCATACAGATCGTAATGCAGATCGTGAATGGGGTGACAATGAACCGACGTTGTCTATATTTAAACAAATGGTTCGACCTATTAATGTAAGGAGATATGAATTTATGAACGTGAACGAGCTATCCAAGACACACTTTTACATTCTGAATAATTGTGAAGAAATTGAAGATTTTATTAAGTACCATCTTATCATACTATTTAATGTTTAAAAAAATTTTTCATATCGATGTAAAATTAAAAATCTTAATTTTTTATAGTGAGCACAAGAGTATACTATATAGAGAGAATAATACGGATGTCGATAATCGACATAGGAGAGAATTTGCAAAATAATTTGGTGATCTTGTAAGTTACATCAGTTATACATTATTTATTTACTTATAAATAATACTATTTGAACCAACATAATTTTTTATCTTATGATGTAGATGAAACATAAGTATTTCAATAAAAAAGTGGGTGCGATCAATGAGTTGCATGATTTAGCATGTGATCCTGATCGAAGGGTTAATCACTATGCATCCTATATCATTGGAGGAATGAGATTTTATATAAGGGAGCTTGAGATACAACGATGGATCCAGAATAGTGGGATTGCTACAATAGGATATGAAGGAGAAGAAGAGATTGATTATTATGGTGTACTGGTAGATATCATAGAACTAAAGTATGGGTTCAGTAATTCTATATTTTTATTTCAGTGTAAATGATGGGATATTAGTAATAAAAAGATCAGTATTCATATTGATTCATAATTTATCAGTGTAAATTTTGCACGAACATGGTACCAAAATGAGCCGTATATATTAGCAACTCAAGCGAAACAAGTAATATATTTGAAGGATCTAAAGTATCGAAGTAATTGGCATGTTGTACAAAAAATAATACCTAGAGGCATATATGACATACCAACCCAATTAGAGATGGATGAAAATTTAGATTTACATGAAGAGGAAGCTTTTCAACAAGAAGAACAAACATTAGCCAAGCTTTTGGTTAATGAAGAACTTGTAACGGCACCTTTGAATAGGACTGATCTGTCGTCCAACGAAGTTGAAGTTGATTTTGTATTTAATATTGATGAGTCAGAGAGCGATGATCAGTTCATAAATGATGATGAGATAGAAGACGACACATATATTGATTATTATGATTCAGAGGAGGATCTACACATCGAGAAAAATACGAATATTAATGAGTAGATCTATATTCTTTGTTTAATCTTGTCTTATAATAATAGTATGCGATATAATTGTATTCATTAGAATATTATTTAATTTTTATTATTATTATTCAACATTATATTTATTTATATCTTAATTATTGTAGATATGACATCAGGAGACAGACGATGACGTTCGCATTCAGTCTACCTCGGAGGTTGAGGCACCTTCATCGATCTCCGTTGCCACATCGACTCCACTATCAAAGGGTTCCAGTGAGGTGGGTCCCAGTGAGGTGGGTCCTAGTGGTATTATTATATTTTTTATATAATAAATTTTAATTCTTTTATTTGGATCATACTAATAATTTATTTATTATTATTTCAAGCCAGTCTTCATTGGTAGTGAGGCGAGGGCGAAGTCCATCGAAGAACCTCACTCTAGAGTGTTGGAGACATGAGCACCCAAGACAGCATCTTCGGATCGAGATACCAACCGGCTACACCAGACCCATTAGGGGATGGTGCGAGCCATGGCATACTGAGCTAGGCACCATATGTCGTAGTTATGCCCCCGTGATGTTCTTCGATTGGCGTCACGTTCTATCGACTTAGAGAGAGATTTTTTACACCCACTTACAGGTAAAATAAATTATATTATAAATATTTAATTTGTATAGTATTCTTCTAATATTTGTTATTGGCAGGGTGTATTCGACATCATTGATTTTGAGAAAGATCGTGTGAGGTGAGCCGTCGACACTCATCCATCCTTATATTTCAAAGATTATCATCATCACATGTATCAGCATTGATACCAGGTGATGTAAGATCATGGGGAGGAGGTAATACAACAGCAGCCCTATGACAGCATCACCAAGGATGATTCGACTGCCATATGCTGACAGTACGAGGATCCGACATATCAGGTTACATATTTAATTTTTTTTTAAAATTTAATGATTGAATCATTTATTCTTAAATTAAATTTATTATCTACTAATTTGACTAATAATTTTACAGAGTCGATGCACCCAGAATGCAGTGAATCGGGTGAGACAAATCGTGCCGCATTGTGGGGGTTCGAGATCGTTCGCTCGTCACATGGAGCACATGGTAGATAATTTTTAATTTTTAATTAGCATATAATTTTTTAGTTATTTAAAATTCTTTTAATTAATTCTCAAATTGCAGAGAGATGCTGAGAGTGGCCAGCTTCTTGGTAGGATCGATATCTATCAGTGGATCCACCAGCGACGGTCGGGGGAGTGGACGATGGGGAGCCAAGAGCTCTTTATAAATTTTTTCAATTATTTTTTCATTCATAGTCTAATTTTTATTAAAAAATTAAAATAACTCTAATTTTAATTTTCAAGATCGTATGACAGACATGAGATCCCAACCTACCCCTAAGTGCTCAACCGCATCCACAGATGATGAGATCTGTGATCAGGTACTCGGTATGAGATCCTATTATGTTAGGGGTCTAGGATATGGGATCACTGCTCCCTCATCCTCACACTCATCTAGGGCTGACATCCATTCTACGTACAAGGCTCGGTTAATGGAGGTATAGAGGCAGATTGCCAAGGATTGACAGCAGACTGTCATAGATCGACAGCAGGCTGAGCATCGAGCTCAGGAGTTAGCTGCACGCGTCGATGAGTATCAACAGCTTTAGATCCAGATGATGGAGCGGATGGTGTAGATAGAGCAGATGATACAACTGATGAGGCAACAGCAGGCCAGTCCGAGCTCTATCAAACACTTTTTGTCCCCAGCTCATTCTATAGATGATGAATTTAATGTCTTATTGATGTATTTTTTTTATTTTAAATCTCTTATAATTTTAATTTAATATAATAAAATAATAAAATTTATTTATCATTTTATTATATAAATTTTTTATTTTTATTTTTTAATTTATAAAAATATTATATATATAAATTAAAAATATATATTCATAATTTTTTTAAAAAAAATATGACTAAATTATTAGTGATAGAATTATTCACGATAAATGATTCATCATCAAAAATATTTTACTAACATAATTTAATTTTTAAAAAAAATATATAATTAATAGTGATGGAAAATTTTTCATCTCAAATAGTTATTAGCGACGTAAATATTCATCATAAATTGAATCATTTACGATGTAATTTTTCATCGCTAATATTATTCAATTTTATTTTTTAAAATTTTTTTATTAAATTAATAGTAATAAAAAAATTTTATTACAAAAAATATTTTTTACGTTGTAAACTTTTAGTCGCTAAAATTTTGAAATTAATAACGATGAAAATATTTTCATCACTATTAATTTTTTATTTATTAGCAATGATATTATTCATCATAAATATATTTTTTTATGATTAAATTTTTTCATCTTTTATTTTTAACGATAAAAAATATTCATCATAAATATCTTTTATTAGTGATAAAAATTTTTTTCATCATAAAATATTATCAACGATGCTATTATTGGTGATAAAATATTAGCGATAAAAATTACGTCGCTAATATATATTAGCGATAAAAATTAGTTATTAGTGATGAAAATTTTTCATCATTAATAACCTATTTTGTTGTAGTGTGAGCTAGTTATGGTGATAACTAGATCATAACCTCCTATTAAGGTGAATGATAATGGATCCATTATTGCTGATTGATATTGTAGGCACCATCCATCTAGTATTTCTCTGAATGATGGGATTATTATTCATCATATGATAACTCTATTATACTATTTGATGAATGGTTGGATTAGCTGAGCCATACTCAGACCTAATTATTCATTAGTTAGAATCACTGGATAGATTTATGTTAATGGTTGGACCTAACCAAGACTTTTAGTGGAGGCCCATCACCTACTGAAACAAAATCTGAGGTAAAACTAATTACTAAAAATTATTTAGAGAAATAATTGATTGAGAACCTACCCATAGATGCATATGGATTGGCCAAGCCATACTCGGACCTATATGCAATCTGTGTAGATTTTAGTATCCGCTAAGAAATTAAGGTAATTTTTCGAATTGAAAGTAGAGGCTACCAATTCATATAAAATAGTGGGAGAACCTTTTGACTAAAGTTCATGTCTTTAGGCTTGATTAATTCATATACTAATTAGGTCTGTATTTCTCTTTCTTTTCAAAAATGACTAGTAATTTATCGCTCTACTCACTGTTTGACGGTGATGAGCTTATTGGATCCAATTTTGATAGCCAGTATCGAAAGTTGAATAATAGTCTTGAGCCAAATCTAGCTAAAAAATTTAGGGCTGAATCAAGTCAAGCAGACTATGATCCAAATAGGCTAAAGAGAAACGAGCAATGAGTTGCTAATCAAGGTGCTTATGTTGCCCAGCTATGCAACCTAAGAGGGGGGGTGAATTGGGTTTCTAAAAATTTTAAGCTTAACTAATGACTTATAAAAATATTTGTCAATAGCAAAATGAATGAGGAGAAAAACCTTAGTTCAAGATTAATTGCCTAAAGCAAGAGAGCAAGGAAATAATGAAGAGTTAAAGAGAAGCAATTATGCACACCACAAACACAATGATTTATAGTGGTTCGGTGCCAACCTTGCACCTACATCTACTCCCCAAGCTCCTACTTCAGAATTTCAATCCACTATACTTGTATTCAATCCGAATACAAACGTCGGAAACTCCGACACTAGCTATCCCAAGCTAGTCCACTTGTTTCTCGGGTACAAGCCAACCCAATACACTCCGATTCTAGGTTCGGATCAACCTTTCCTTGTTTTGGAACCCCTCCAAAATAAAAACAATCACTCAAAATGAGTAAAATAATTTATAGCACAAATAAGTACAAGAAAAGCCCCTTTAATGAGCAAATATAACTTTAAATACACTTTACTCAAGAGAAGAAGCCCCTTTTTGGATTTCCTCAAAGTGGATGGAGAATTGATTGAGCGCTTGAGGAGTTGGTGAGCTTGGATTGATGGCTTCTTGGAAGCTTTAAATGAGCTCTTGATTAGGGCTGAAAAGTTGGCTTGAGAAACCCTTTCTCTTTTGAATGCACTTGAATGCTCTCTTGAATGCTCTTCTTTTTCTTTTTAATCTCTTGCACTCTCTCTTTCTTCTTGTTGTTTGTTTCCCACCTTTGAATCTTTTTATAGCTTTAAGAAATAGAGAAAAATATTCTAGGCTGAAAAAGAGCCGTTAGACCACATTAAATGAGCATTAAAAGTACTTAAAACGGGTTAAAAACTAGCCGTTGTGGAAAAATCCCGTCGCAGGGGTCGACTCATGCCTCAGGGGTCGACTCATGAGTCGACCTCTGTTGAAGCAACCAGAAAATAGGTTTCTGCAACTTTTGGCCTAAGACAGCAGAAGTCGACTCATGAGTCGACTCATGCCTTGAGGGTCGACTCATGAGTCGACTCACAGGCCGTGCCAAGCCAAAAATTCAGCGTGCCAAACTGCTCATTGTGCCATGAGCTGACTCATGAGTCGACTCATGGATTTCAAACATGCATAACTTCAAAAATACAAGTCCAAAAACAATGAAATTTTCGTCAATAGAACACAAATCTTTTGTTCTACCAAACGATACTATTAAATCAGGGTTTTGGTAAAATTATGATTTTATCCCTGAAGAGCACAAAGATTTTTTCAAATAAAAAATATTGGTACCCCTTCAATCTGCTTTGTAATCATCAAAATCAATCTAGGAGCAACAATCTCCCCCTTTTTGATGATGACAAAATACTTGAACAAAAGCATTTATGTGAATCATGAATTTCAAAAGGATGCATTATAGGTGCATATGCTTGAAAAGAATATTGATTCTTTTGGCATGTGATACAAATGATCATATACAAAAATAGTTTGCCCATTTGCTTAAAGATTTGAAAATTTGCTCATTGGATTATGTAATTTCGGTGTTAGAGCAAAAAATTTATTTTTGTTATCAGAGCAAGCTGTATCTTGAAAATTTGCTCATTCTCATTTGATTATTTAGTTTTAGTATTAGAGCAAAAATAATTAAGTGTGCCAATGCATGTCTAAGAGTTAATTTGTAAAGTATATTAGAGCATGTTAAATTTAAGATGGATCAGAGCAAGTAAGAATTTTAAAGCATATCAGAGCATATTTAAAGTAGTAATTTTAAAGGTTGCTCATTTGCATTGTACTTAGCAATTTACTCATTGTATTTTTAAGTCATGTAATAATTTTACTTTTGATATGTTTCTTTTTCTTTAATTTCTCATAATTTATAATTTTGCTTTTGATGGGTTTCTTTTTCTTTAATTTCTCATAATTTATAGTTTTGCTTTTGATGGGTTGCTTTTTCTTTAATTTCTCCCCCTTTTTGACATCATCAAACATTGTTAACTCCCCCTCTTTTTCTGAATATGTTTTCTCTTTAATGTTTCTTCAAACTACTAGTGCTTATCATTAATGTTTGCTCCCCCTTAATACAGCATTCATTAACAGCAATCATCAACAAAGAGAAGATATTTCAACAAGGAGAGGATATATATCCAAAAAGATGATTGACATCATTACAAAAAGTAGATATATAGGTAAAAGATGATTAAAACCATAATTGTTTCAATACAAATTTTATAACATAAAAGTCAACTAGCTAATGTCATTACATGGCCCCAAAATACAGATCTTAGAAAAAACAAGAGACTAACACCTAGGATCTAGTAAAGATCATGACTAGAAGGATCGGAGTCATCAGATATAGGGTGAGGAGATGATGGATCTCGACCAGAAGAACGTCCTCTACCCCGTCTGCCTCTGGCACGAGCAGGTGAGCGAGATGAACTAGGAGGCTGAGAACGCTGCGAGGCCAAGGACTGAACTGAAAGAGTGAGTCTGATGGAATCAAGAACGTTCAGTGCTCTGGAAACAGACTGAAGTAGAGCAGTGAACTGAGTAGATGCATGCTCACTCGAGCCTCTGATCTCTCTCCTCAATAACTCATAGCCACCCTCCAATGCACCTCTGAGCCTGCCAGCCTCTGCAGTAAGGTCTGTGACCTCAATAGTGGACTCCTGTGGCTGAGGATGGGCCAAAGCTAGGACTTGCCCCTGCAAGTCAAGAACTCTCCCAGTCAGTCTCCAAACAGTGTCCTCAAGCTGCTGAATCCGAATAGACTGATCTGAGATCAACTGAAACACAGTGGAGATATGGAGAGTCAAAGTCTGATCAGATGAAGTGGCCCCTGGTGTAAATGTAGTAGTGCTCCACTGTCTAGATAGTAAGGAAGCCACACGTTGTGATATCTGCTCGATCTGATCATCAGCCAATCTGAACTCTGAAGGAGGTACTCTGCTCTCTGGCTGATGTACTGGTGTGGGCCTCCTGGTGAACTCTGAAGGGCCAGCCTCTGGATCTGGAATAAACTGGATATCTGGTGATGCTGCCCTGAAGTCATGGATAGGAGATGAGGGACCTTCTTCTTCAGCTCTATCTTCTACTCTGTCCTCAGCTCTCTCGTCAGAACCCTTGATCCAACCACCATCAATTTTTGTAAATCCCATGCGGTGCAGAGTGTGTTGGTTGAAGGTGTCTACATGAGAAAGCTTAGTAGATGCCTCCCCCTCAAAGCTGACTCCAAACCTCCTAAAAACTCGAGTAAGGGCCATACCAAAAGGCAAATGTGCCTTGGATCTGTTCAGTGTCTCTCTCATGGCCTCAATCATTAGTGCAGGGAGGTTTAGGGGGGTTTGAGTGATAACATGAAACATAATACAAATATCTCTGCTAGAAAGTAGATCATGCCTACCACTCCTAGGGAAGAAGAGCTTCGTCACTAACTGATGTAAGATCCTCATCTCAATAGATAGAATTTTGGCTTCCAATTTATTCAAACTTCCTATGTAGGTTCCCCCTAAAATCACACTGATTCCCTCTTCCTTCACAGGGAGTCCATGTAAGAATAACCCTCACAGGGCAAATGAAGTATTTCTCCCAAAATGATAGGATCCAGACAAATATCAACTCCCTTAACTGTCGAAGTCACTGTTCCATTCTCATAATGCAGATTCTGATAAAATTCTCTAACTAGGTCTACAAAAGTGACTTCCTTAAGAGAGCAGTAGAAACTCCAACCCTGGTTTTTAATCTTTGTTCCAAAGGTGAAACCCTCTTTTTCAAAGAATCTAAAATCTACATTCTTTCCGGTTTCAACCTTCCTATCAGATAGAGGGATCTTACTGGGGCTAAGGGATGATTGAGAGGGACCTTGACCTGACACAGAAGCCGGAATGGGAGCAGTGGAGGACTGACCAGCTTGCCTTTTTCTGCGGACATTTTCTTCTAGCTCACGGACCGACTTTCTTCTCTGAGGGAGCTTCATCTTCGGAGCCATTCTCACCACAGCAGCAGGCAGAGAGACTTGGAGGATCAAGTGGATGAGTGGAAGAAGGGCTACAAAAGGATGGAGAGGGATTTTGGCGGAGAGAAGAGGCATTTTTGAGAAGAACGGTGGAGGCTAGGGCACGCTCCAACCGTTTCAATCAAAGGGGAAGGATGCGAAAATCTTTTTTCTCAGGTGGTGATTTGTGATGGAGAGGAGAAGGGAGAACAATCTTGAGCTAGATCCTTGGTTTTGGAGAGAATGAGGATGAGGATGTCGGTTCTTGGAAGGAGGAAGACGAAGAGATGAGTTGGCTCATGAACAGGCTTCCAATTAAAAAGAAAGAGCCCATGGGAATTTGGCAGTAATTACAAGTTTGCCAAGGGGTCGACCCTAGGGGGTCGACTCATGAAACTCAGAAATTCAGAAAAAATATGAATAAATTCTGAAAAAATTTAAAATTTTAGGAGAAAGAATTTTGCTCAGTGACAAGTTGTGAGAGTGATAATATTTAGCATTTAGAACCAAGAGAGATGATGAAAATTGAGCTCAAAGAATTTTTGACATCAAATCTTTGGAATTGGAAAAATATTTAGGCATATGGATCAAGAATTCCTAGATTTCTCCTAATTTCACAGAATCTGTCCTCACTAAGGGCCTTGTAAAGATATCAGCTAATTGATTTTCAGTGCAAATATATTCAAGAATTATATTTTTATTTTGAATATGTTCTCTTATAAAATGATGTCTAATTTCAATATGTTTGGACCTTGAGTGTTGAATTGGATTTTTAGATAGATTTATGGCACTTGTGTTGTCACATCTTATTGGTGTTTCATTAAGTTTGATTCTAAAGTCTTCGAGTTATTGCTTAATCCACAAGATTTGAGCACAACAACTTCCGGCTGTAATGTATTCGGCCTCAGCCGTAGACAGTGCTACCGAATTTTGTTTCTTGCTAAACCAGGAGATTAGGTTAACTCTAAGAAATTGACAAGTTCCACTTGTGCTTTTTCTATCTAATCTACATCCAGCAAAATCAACATCTGAATATCCTAATAAATCAATTAGTGAGTCCTTAGAGTACCATAACCCTAGAGTTTGAGTACCATTCAAGTATCTAAGGATTCTTTTAACCGCATTCAAATGAGATTCTTTAGGATTAGATTGATATCTAGCACACAAACAAACACTGAACATGATATCAGGCCTACTTGCAGTTAAATATAATAAAGAGCCAATCATACCTCTATAGTATTTTAAGTCTACATATTTACCTTCATCATCCTTGTCAAGCTTACATGAGGGGCTCATTGGTGTGCCAATTGGTTTGGAGTTCTCCATTCCAAATCTTTTGAGTAGTTCCTTGGTGTACTTGCTTTGGGTGATGGAGATTCCTTCTTTTGTTTGTTTGATTTGGAGTCCGAGGAAGAAGGTAAGTTCTCCCATCATGCTCATCTCGAACTCCCCCTGCATGAGCTTTGCAAAGTCTTGACAAAGAGATTCATTAGTAGACCCAAAAATTATGTCATCAACATAAATTTGTATTACTAACATATCATTTTGATTTCTTTTAATAAAGAGGGTTGTATCTACATTACCTCTTGAAAAATTATTATTTAGTAAAAATTTGCTTAGCCTATCATACCAAGCTCTAGGTGCTTGTTTTAATCCATATAAAGCTTTATTTAATTTAAAAACATGATTAGGAAAAGCATGATTTTCAAATCCAGGGGGTTGTTCTACATAGACTTCTTCAGCAATATATCCATTTAAAAATACACTTTTGACATCCATTTGAAATAATTTGAATTTCATAAAGCAAGCATATGCAAGTAGAAGTCTAATGGCTTCTAATCTAGCAACGGGTGCAAAGGTCTCATCAAAATCAATTCCTTCTTCTTGCTTATATCCTTTAGCAACCAATCTTGCTTTATTTCTAATTACATTACCATGTTCATCTAATTTGTTCCTAAAGATCCATTTTGTGCCAATTATTGAATAGTTTTTAGGTCTTGATACTAAAGTCCAAACATTATTGTTGCCCAGCTATGCAACCCAAGAGGGGGGGTGAATTGGGTTTCTAAAAATTTTAAGCCCAACAAATGACTTATGAAGAACAAAACAATGGCTTTAAATCAATATTAATTAACTAAAGCAGTATTGCAAGGATATAAATATGATAAAGCGATAAAGCACACCACAAACACAAGGATTTATAGTGGTTCGGTGCTAACCTTGCACCTACGTCCACTCCCCAAGATCCCACTTGGGAATTTTAATCCACTATCCTTTGTATTCAACCCGAATACAAAACGTCGGAAACTCCGACACTAGCTATCCCAAGCTAGAATACAGGACGTCGGAAACTCCGACCCTAGCTATCCCAAGCTAGAACACTTGTTTCCCGGGTACAAGCCAACCCACAACACTCCGATTTCAGGTTCGGATCAACCTTTCCTTGTTTTGGAAATCCTCCAAAAACAAGAGCAAAAACTCACAAAGAGTAAGAATATTTAGAGCACAGATGAATACAAAAACAGCTCCTTAAATGAGCAAATATAACAATAAAAGCTTTACTCAAATGAAGAACCCCTTTTTCAGATTTTCTCAAGATGAATGAACGGTTGAACGCTTGAGAAGAGGTTGATTGTTGATTGAAGATCTCTTGAAAGCTTTGAACGATCTCTAGATCAAGGTTGAAATGATAGGCGTGAAGAATTCTCTCCTTGAAAGATCTTCCTTTTCTCTTTCACAATCTCTCTGGTATATTGTGGATCCTCTCTCTTTTTCTCTATGGATATTTCGTTGATCTCAGGCTTTTTCTTGCAAATTTCGGATCCTCTCTTCTGTTCTTCCCTTTTTCCTCTCTTTTCTTCTCTACATTTGATTTCACGTTTGATCCGCTATTTAATCTGCAATTTCTTTCATCATTTAAAGCATTTTGTAGCATTAGAAGCAAGAGAAAACAATTTAGGCAGATAAAGAGCCGTTAGAGGATTTTTAGGAAGCATAAATGGCAATTAAAACGGGCAAAAAAATAGCCGTTGCTGACATTTCCCGTCGCAGGGGTCGACTCATGAGTCGACTCATGCTTCAGGAGTCGACTCATGAGTCGACTTCTGTTGCAACAGACCAGAAGATCTGATTTCTGAATTTTTCGGTTCAAATCAGCAGGGGTCGACTCATGAGTCGACTCATGCCTTGTGGGTCGACTCATGAGTCGACTCACAGGTCGTGCCAAGCCAAAAAATCCAGCGTGCCATGGGAATTTTTTTCGTGCCATTCAGCTCATAGTGCCATGAGTTGACTCATGAGTCGACTCATGCACTTCAAACCTTCATAACTTCAAAAATATTAGTCCAAACACAATGAAATTTTCACCAATAGATTTCAAATCATTTGTTCTACCAAATGGTACTATCAAATCAAGATTTTAGCAAAATTACGATTTTGCCCTTGAAGAGCATAAGGACTTTTTCAATTGTTTGTATCCCTTCAATCTGCTTTGTAATCATCAAAATCAATCTAGGAGCAACAATCTCCCCCTTTTTGATGATGACAAAACATATGAACAAAAATATTTATGTTAAAGCATTAATTTCAAAAGAATCCATTATGGGTGTATATGCTTGAAAAGAGTATGATTCTTTTGGCATGTAATATAAATGCAAAAATAGTTTGTCCATTTTCTTAAAGATTTGAAAAAGGTATTAGATCATTTTGAGTTCAAGATATTTCAGAGCAAGAGAAGATAAATAACTTTTTCTATGTATCAGAGCAAAAATAATTTTTACAATGATATCAGAAAAGATTTTATAATGTATCAGAGCAAGAAAATTTTTAATGTATCAGAGAAAATTTCATACAGTATCCGAGCAAATGTTATAATATTTTAGAGAAACCTTCACACTGTATCGGATCAAATGTTATCATGTATCAGATCAAGTTGAAAGAAATTGTAGGATGAATCAGAGTAAAACAAATTTCTTATTGATGTCTCAAGGTGAGTAAAATTTCAAAAGCAAGTTTGAATATCAGAGCATATATATAAAAAATACTTATTTGCATTGTACTCATGATTTTGCTTTTGATGGATTAAAGTTCTGTCTGATACCAAATTTCTCTGTCTGATACCAAATTTCGATACCAAAATTTCTCAAAGTTTTGTTTAATCTTTCAATCCTTGTTTTTGTCTAATTTCTCCAATATTTATTTAATTTTTTTTCAATATTTGTTTTAATTTAATTTCTCCCCCTTTTTCTCATAATTTAGGGTTTTGCTTTTTGTCTAATTTCAATTTTTGTTTAATTTTAATTTCTCCCCCTTTTTGACATCATCAAACATAGTTAACTCTTTCTTTTCCTTTTCTGAAAAATATTCTTTAATTTCTTCCTCTTTAGAGTTTTTCACAGATGTTTGCTCCCCCTTAATATAGCAATTATCAATAGCAAACAACAATAAGGAGAAGATAATATTTCAACAGATGTATCGGAGATTGAAATATAACCAAAATATAATCATTACAAAGAGGTAGAAATATAGGTAAAAGATGATTCCATTAAAATCATAATTGTTTCAATACATAGAATTCAACCAGCTAAATGTCAATACATGGCCCCAAGGTATAGATCCTAGAACAAGATACTAACTCCTAGAACCTAGTAAAGATCAAGATAAGTCAATGATCAAGACAAATCATGGATCGGAGTCATCAGATATAGGGTGAGGAGATGATGGATCAGAAGTGCGTCCTCTACCCCGTCTGCCTCTGCCACGAGTGGAGGTGATGGCACGAGCAGGAGAACGAGATGAACTAGGTGGTTGAGAATGCTGAGATACTAGGGCTGATACCATGAGTCTGATAGAATCAAGTACGTTCAGTGCTCTGGAAACAGATTGAAGTAGAGCAGTGAACTGGGTGGTAGCATGCTCATTCGATCCTCTGATCTCTTTCCTCAGTAGCTCATATCCACTTTCTAATGCTCCTCTGAGCCTTCCAGCCTCTGCAGTGAGGTCTGTGACCTCAATAGTAGACTCCTGTGGCTGGGGATGGGCCAATGCAAGGACTTGCCCCTGCAAGTCAAGAACTCTGCCAGTAAGTCTCCAGACAGTATCCTCAAGCTGCTGTATCCTGACGGACTGATCTGAAATCATCTGAAATATAGTGGAGATGTGGGGAGTAATGGTCTGATCAGAAGAAGTAGCTCCAGGTGCAAAAGAAGTACTACTCCACTGGCTAGACAACAAGGAAGCCACACGCTGAGATATATGCTCGATCTGATCGTCAGCCAGTCTGAACTCTGAATGAGGTGCTCTGCTCTCTGGCTGATACACTGGTGTGGGCATCCTAGTAAACTCAGAAGGGCCAGCCTCAGTATCATGAATGAACTGGGTATCTGGTGAAGCTGCCCTGAAATCATGTACAGGAGAAGTTGGACCTTCTTCTTCTACTCTGCCTTCAGTTCTGTCTTCAGCTCTTTCCTCAGCTCTCTCCTCAGCTCTTTCTTCAGAGCCCTTGATCCAACCACCAACAGTCTTTGTAATTCCCATTCGGTGTAGGCTGTGTTGGTTGAAAGTGTCCACATGTGAGAGCTTGGTAGGTGTCTCCCCTTCACAGCTAACTCCAAACCTCCTAAAAACTCTAGTAAGGGCCATACCATAAGGCAAGTGTGCCTTGGATCTGTTCAAAGTTTCTCTCATGGCCTCTATCATAAGTGTAGGGAGGTTTAAGGGGGTCTGAGTGATGATATGAAACATAACACATACATCTCTGCCAGATAGTAAGTCATGTCTACCACTCCTAGGAAAGAATAGTTTTGTCACAATCTGATGCAGGACCCTCATCTCAATGGACAGTAGCTTTGCTTCCAATCTGTTTAAACTTCCTGAAAAATCTTCTCCTAAGATAATTCTGATCCCTTCTTCTTTAATTGGGAGTTCCATATATGAGTATCCTTCACTAGGCAACTGAAGTATCTCTCTCAATATCCTAGAATCCAAACAGATGTCAATCCCCTTTACAGTTGAAGTCACAGATCCGTTTCCATAATTTAGGTTCTGGTAGAACTCTCTGACTAGATCAACATAGGTGACTTCCTTAAGAGAGCAATAAAGTTCCCATCCTTGATTTTTGATCTTGGTAGCAAAAGTAAAGCCTTCTTTCTCAAAGAACCGAAAATCTATATTTTTCCCGGTTTCTACTTTTCTATCAGAAAGAAGATTTACATTGGGGCTTATGGAGGGTTGAGAGGGACCTTGAGCAGGTACTGAAACTGGATTGGGAACAGTGGAAGACTGAGCATGCCTTTTCTTTCGGACAATTTCCTCAGGCTCTCGGATTGATTTCCTTCTTTGGGGAAGTTTCATCTTTGGAGCCATATCCAATAAGGTAGCAGACAAGAAGACTTGAATTCAGTGGAGGAGGGATCACTAAAGAGTAAAGAAGAATTTTGGTGGAAAAAAGAAGTGGATTTTGAATGAACGGTGAAGTTCTAGGGCACGTTCCACCCGCGCCAAACACTGCGAGAATGCACAGAAAAATCCTTTTCAAGGAGGCGATTTTTGGTGGAGAGAAGGAGGGAGAATTGCCTCGAAATTAATCTTTGAATTTGGAGCAAAACAGAAGTTTGGAGAGGACGGCTTTCGGAAGGAAGACGACGAGAAGATGAGTCGTCTCATAAACAGGTTTCCCGTTTTAAAAACAATGAACCCGATGGAAGTTGGTGGGATTTACAAGTTTGCCATTGAGTCGACTCATGGGGGTCGACTCATGAAGTTCAGAAAATCAGGAAAAATGCAAATAAATTCCAGAAAAATTCAAAATTTTGGGAGAAAGAATTTTGCTCAATGATAAGTTTTTAGAGTGATAAACCTGAGCTTTTGGAACTAGGATAGATGTTGAAAATTGAGCTCTAAGAGATTTTGACATCTATTCTTTGGAAATTGAGAAATTTCAGACAAATGGATCTAGAATTCCTAGATTTCTCCTAATTTCACAGAATCTTTCCTCAACAAGGGCCTTTGTAAAGATATCAGCTAATTGATTTTCAGTGCAAACATATTCAAGAATTATATTTTTGTTTTGAACATGTTCTCTTATAAAATGATGTCTTATCTCAATATGTTTAGATCTTGAGTGTTGTATTGGATTTTTAGATAGATTTATAGCACTTGTATTATCACATTTTATTGGTGTTTCATTAAGTTTGATTCCAAAATTTTGTTGCTTAATCCACAAGATTTGAGCACAACAACTTCCGGCTGCAATGTATTCGGCCTCAGCCGTAGACAGTGCTACCGAATTTTGTTTCTTGCTAAACCATGAGATTAGGTTAACTCCAAGAAATTGGCAAGTTCCACTTGTGCTTTTTCTATCTAATTTACATCCAGCAAAATCAGCATCAGAATATCCTAACAAATTAATTTGTGAGTCCTTAGAGTACCATAACCCTATAGTTTGTGTACCATTTAAGTATCTAAGGATTCTTTTAGCATTCAAACGAGATTCCTTAGGATTAGATTGATATCTTGCACATAAGCAAACACTAAACATGATATCAGGCCTACTTGCAGTTAAATATAATAATGAGCCAATCATACCTCTATAGTATTTTAAGTCTACGCTTTTACCTTCATCATCCTTGTCAAGCTTACATGAGGGACTCATTGGTGTGCCAATTGGTTTGCAGTTCTCCATTCCAAATCTTTTGAGTAGTTCCTTGGTGTACTTGCTTTGGGTGATGGAGATTCCCTCTTTTGATTGTTTGATTTGGAGTCCGAGGAAGAAGGTGAGTTCTCCCATCATGCTCATCTCGAACTCTCCCTGCATAAGCTTAGCAAAGTCTTGACAAAGGGATTCATTAGTAGACCCAAAAATTATGTCATCAACATAAATTTGTATAATTAGCATATCATTTTGGTTTCTTTTAATAAATAGAGTTGTATCCACATTGCCTCTTGAGAAACCATTATTTAGTAGAAATTTGCTTAGCCTTTCATACCATGCTCTAGGTGCTTGTTTTAGACCATATAAAGCTTTATTTAATCTAAAGACATGATTGGGAAAAGCATGATTTTCAAATCCAGGGGGTTGTTCTACATATACTTCTTCAGAAATATATCCATTTAAAAATGCACTTTTAACATCCATTTGAAATAGTTTGAATTTCATAAAGCAAGCATAAGCAAGTAGAAGTCTAATGGCTTCTAATCTAGCAACAGGTGCAAAGGTTTCATCAAAATCAATTCCTTCTTCTTGATTATATCCCTTAGCAACCAGTCTTGCTTTATTTCTAATTACATTTCCATGCTCATCTAATTTGTTTCTAAAGACCCATTTTGTGCCAATTATTGAATAATCTTTAGGTCTTTTCACTAAGGTCCAAACATTATTTCTTTCAAATTGACTGAGTTCTTCTTGCATAGCATTAATCCAGTTATGATCATTTTCAGCTTCTTCAAAAGTTTTAGGTTCAAGTTGAGATACAAAAGCACAATGATTAAGTTCATCTCTAAGTGAAGAATGTGTTTTTACCCCATGCATAGGATCTCCGATAATTAATTCCTTAGGGTGGTTGTAAACATACCTCCATTCCTTGGGTAAGTCATTTGTACCTTGAGGTTGTTCTTGAATTTCTTCACCTTTCTCATTTTGTTCATCTTCTTGATCCTTGTCTTCTGGAGTTGCTGAATCTTTTAGAGTGATCTCCTTCATACCTTCTATTAGTGGATCTGCATCATCAACACCCTTATTCTTCCTTGAAGGAAGATCGTTAGATTCATCAAAGACAACATGTATGGACTCCTCAACTACTAAGGTTCTTTTGTTGAACACTCTAAATGCTTTACTAGTGGAGGAGTAGCCTAGAAGGATTGCTTCATCTGATTTTGCATCAAATTTACCAAGTTTTTCTTTGCCATTATTTAATACAAAACATCGGCAACCAAAAACATGAAAATAGGCAATATTTGGTTTTCTTCCTTTCCAAAGTTCATAGGGGGTTTTCTTTAAAAATTGTCTTATTAAAGCACGATTTAAAATGTAACATGCTGTGTTAATAGCTTCCGCCCAAAAATATTTTGGAAGGTTGCTTTCACAGAGCATGGTACGGGCCATTTCTTCTAAGGTTCTATTTTTCCTTTCAACTACCCCATTTTGTTGGGGTGTCCTAGGAGCAGAGAAGTTGTGGCCAATTCCATTTTCATCACAAAAATTTTCAAAGTCATGATTTTCAAATTCTGTTCCATGATCACTTCTAATATTTTGAATTGAAAACCCTTTTTCATTAGTGACTTTTCGATGAAATTTCGTGAAAATTTGAAAAGTTTCATTTTTGAGAGCTAAAAAGAAAACCCAAGTAAAACGAGAGTAATCATCAATTATTACAAATCCATATCGTTTTCCTCCTAGACTAGTGGTTTTAGTTGGTCCAAATAAATCCATATGTAAGAGGTCTAAAGGTCTAGAAGTTGAAATAGTGTTTTTGGATTTAAATGATATTCTAGTTTGTTTACCTAATTGGCATGCATCACAAATTCTATCCTTTTCAAAATTTAATCTTGGCAAACCGAGAACTAAATCCTTTTTGATTAAATTTGAAAGAGAATGCATGCTAATATGTGCAAGTCTACGATGCCACAGCCAACTAGTCTCATTTATTTTAGCATTTAAGGAAACTAGGCATTGCATGTCTAATTTAGTTAAATCATTCAAGTCTACCATATAAACATTGCCATGCCTATGTCCTATAAATTTAATGCCATCGTTGATAGGACTAGTCACAATGCAAACAGATGATTCATATATCAAATATATGTAGTTTCAGATCTAAATAAAAATGCATCACATATACATCAAATTTCAGATCTAAAACTAAATTTACACATATCAAATATATATCTAAAAAATAATTAAAATATTTTAAAAATATCTTTTCAAAAATCGATTCACATCAAACTAGGACAACCTTTACAGTATAGGGGGTAAACCCTATATCAGGACAACCTTATATCAGTTTGATGTAAATTTTTAATCATTCTAATTTTAGAACATGCTAATTTTTAGATTTAAAAGGATTTGATTTAATTATGAAGATTCAAAAATGACTTTGTTTCCTTTATCACAAAATTGACTGATGCTAAGTAAGTTATGCTTTAAACCTTTAACTAGTAAAACATTCTCAATGTATTTGGAGGGAGTGATACCAATGTTACCTATCCCGATGATCTTTCCTTTGCCATTATCTCCAAAGGTGACCATCCCTCCATCCTTAGCATCAAGCGTGATGAATTGTGATTCATCACCAGTCATGTGTCTCGAGCATCCGCTGTCAAGATACCATTTCCTGTTTCCTTCTTGGGATGCTAGACACACCTGCAAGCACAGATCAAGTTTCTGTCTTAGGTACCCAAGCTTTCTTGGGTCCTTTCAGGTTAGTCAGAATGGTTCCTTTTGGAACCCATATTTTCTTTGTGTTTGCATATTTGTTAATAAGACATGTGTATGATTTATGTCCTATTCTTCCACATTTAAAACAAGTAATATTTGTAGGCTTTTTGCTTGAATAATTTGCATAAATATCCTTCAAAAATTTTTGTTTCTTCAGGGGTTTATAACCAAGTCCAGCCTTATCATATATAGCTTTCTGATTATCAAGGATCATATTTAGCTTGTTTGAACTTAAGGTGAACTTATCTACTATAGATTTCAGTTTGTTAATTTCATCCTTAAAGTTTTGATTTTCTTGAATCAATGTGAATTTTTCAATTGAAAGAATTTCAGCTTGTTTCACTAAGGACTGATTTTCCAATTTCAGCTCTTTGTTTTTCTTCCCTAGTTTCATTAATTCATCAATTGAATCATAGAAAGCTTCATGCAATTCTTCAAAAGTAAATTCACTAGTGGATTCAGAAGTTACCTCATTTTCATGTGCCATCAGGCACAGATTGGCTTGTTCGGTGGAGGTTTCCTCGTCGGAGCTTGAGTCATCACTCGCACTCCAGGTCGCCATCATTGCCTTCTTTTTGAATTTCTTTGGACCTTTCTTCAATTGAGGACATTCGGATCTGAAATGTCCTGGCTTCTTGCACTCGTAGCATATAGGGGTTTGATCTTTCTCCTTTTCTATGCTTTGATCCCCTTTTGTAAATTTCTTTCTCATCCCCTGTTTCCTTTTTCTTAGAAACTTCTTGAATTTCCGGGTGATGAGAGCCATCTCCTCATCCTGATCTTCATCTTCAGAGTCATCTGTTTCATAATCAGGTGAAGTTGTGGATTTGAGGGCAATGGTTCTTTCTTTTTGATTTCATCCTCTTGATGTTGCATCATGCTAAGTTCATGAGTCATCAAGGATCCAAGAAGCTCTTCTAGAGGTAGAGTGTTCAAGTCCTTTGCTTCTTGGATGGCAGTCACCTTGGCTTCCCAAGTTCTTGGCAGTGACCTGAGAATCTTCCTTACAAGTTCACTGTTAGTATAAGATTTGCCAAGACTCTTTAAACCATTGATTATATCAGTAAAACGAGTAAACATAGCAGTTATGGACTCATCATGCTCTATTTTGAACAATTCATATTTATGTACAAGCATGTTTATTTTAGACTCTTTTACTTGATTTGTTCCCTCATGGGTGACTTCTAACCTATTCCATATTTCTTTAGCAGATGCACAAGTAGAAATGCGATTAAATTCACTAGCATCTAGTGCACAATAAAGAACATTCATAGCTTTGGCATTTAATTGTGCTAATTTCTTGTCAACCTCATCCCATTCTTTCTCGGGTTTGGTTGACTCCTCACCATCTATAATCTTGGTGGGTGTGTGAGGACCATTCACTATGATACTCCACATATCATAGTCGAGTGCTTGTATGAAAATCTTTATCCGAGCTTTCCAATAGGTGTAATTAGACCCATTGAAAAGTGGAGGTCGGTTTGTTGATTGCCCCTCGGCTAGAGAAGTTCCAACATGGGTTGCCATAGATCTTTGGCTCTTTGATTGTTAGATCAAAGAAGGCTAGAGCACTGGCTCTGATACCACTTGTTGCCCAGCTATGCAACCCAAGAGGGGGGGTGAATTGGGTTTCTAAAAATTTTAAGCCCAACAAATGACTTATGAAGAACAAAACAATGGCTTTAAATCAATATTAATTAACTAAAGCAGTATTGCAAGGATATAAATATGATAAAGCGATAAAGCACACCACAAACACAAGGATTTATAGTGGTTCGGTGCTAACCTTGCACCTACGTCCACTCCCCAAGATCCCACTTGGGAATTTTAATCCACTATCCTTTGTATTCAACCCGAATACAAAACGTCGGAAACTCCGACACTAGCTATCCCAAGCTAGAATACAGGACGTCGGAAACTCCGACCCTAGCTATCCCAAGCTAGAACACTTGTTTCCCGGGTACAAGCCAACCCACAACACTCCGATTTCAGGTTCGGATCAACCTTTCCTTGTTTTGGAAATCCTCCAAAAACAAGAGCAAAAACTCACAAAGAGTAAGAATATTTAGAGCACAGATGAATACAAAAACAGCTCCTTAAATGAGCAAATATAACAATAAAAGCTTTACTCAAATGAAGAACCCCTTTTTCAGATTTTCTCAAGATGAATGAACGGTTGAACGCTTGAGAAGAGGTTGATTGTTGATTGAAGATCTCTTGAAAGCTTTGAACGATCTCTAGATCAAGGTTGAAACGATAGGCGTGAAGAATTCTCTCCTTGAAAGATCTTCCTTTTCTCTTTCACAATCTCTCTGGTATATTGTGGATCCTCTCTCTTTTTCTCTATGGATATTTCGTTGATCTCAGGCTTTTTCTTGCAAATTTCGGATCCTCTCTTCTGTTCTTCCCTTTTTCCTCTCTTTTCTTCTCTACATTTGATTTCACGTTTGATCCGCTATTTAATCTGCAATTTCTTTCATCATTTAAAGCATTTTGTAGCATTAGAAGCAAGAGAAAACAATTTAGGCAGATAAAGAGCCGTTAGAGGATTTTTAGGAAGCATAAATGGCAATTAAAACGGGCAAAAAAATAGTCGTTGCTGACATTTCCCGTCGCAGGGGTCGACTCATGAGTCGACTCATGCTTCAGGAGTCGACTCATGAGTCGACTTCTGTTGCAACAGACCAGAAGATCTGATTTCTGAATTTTTCGGTTCAAATCAGCAGGGGTCGACTCATGAGTCGACTCATGCCTTGTGGGTCGACTCATGAGTCGACTCACAGGTCGTGCCAAGCCAAAAAATCCAGCGTGCCATGGGAATTTTTTTCGTGCCATTCAGCTCATAGTGCCATGAGTTGACTCATGAGTCGACTCATGCACTTCAAACCTTCATAACTTCAAAAATATTAGTCCAAACACAATGAAATTTTCACCAATAGATTTCAAATCATTTGTTCTACCAAATGGTACTATCAAATCAGGATTTTAGCAAATTACGATTTTGCCCTTGAAGAGCATAAGGACTTTTTCAATTGTTTGTATCCCTTCAATCTGCTTTGTAATCATCAAAATCAATCTAGGAGCAACAATTATTTCTTTCAAATTGATTAAGTTCCTCTTGCATTGCATTAATCCAATTATGATCATTTTCAGCTTCTTCAATAGTTTTAGGTTCAAGATGAGATACAAAAGCACAATGATTAAATATATCTCTAAGTGAAGAACGAGTTTTTACCCCATGCATAGGATCACCAATAATTAACTCCTTAGGGTGATTGTGAACATACCTCCATTCCTTGGGTAGGTCATTTGTACCTTGAGGTTGTTCTTGAATTTTTTGCCTCTCTCATCTTGTTTGTCTTCTTATTCCTCGTCCTCTAGAGTTGTTGAATCTTTCAGAGTGATCTCCTTCATACCTTCTATTAGAGGATCTGCATCATCAACACCCTCATTCTTCCTTGAAGGAAGATCGTTAGATTCATCAAAAACAACATGTATGTACTCCTCAACTACTAAAGATCTTTTGTTAAAAACTCTAAAAGCTTTACTAGTGGAGGAGTAACCTAGAAAGATTGCTTCATCTAATTTTGCATCAAATTTACCAAGTCTTTCTTTACCATTATTTAATACAAACATCGGCAACCAAAAATATGAAAATATGCAATATTTAGTTTTCTTCCTTTCCAAAGTTCATAGGGGGTTTTCTTTAAAATTTGTCTAATCAAAGCACGATTTAAAATGTAACATGCTGTGTTAATTGCTTCCGCCCAAAAATATCTTGGAAGGTTGCTTTCACAAAGTATGGTACGGGCCATTTCTTCTAAGGTTCTGTTTTTCCTTCAACTACCCCATTTTGTTGGGGTGTCCTAGGAGCAGAGAAGTTATGGCCAATTCCATTTTCATCACAAAAGTTTTCAAAGTCTTGATTTTCAAATTCAGTTCCATGATCACTTCGAATATTTTGAATTAAAAATCCTTTTTCATTAGTGACTTTTCGGTGAAATTTAGTGAAAATATGAAAAGTTTTATCTTTGTGTGCTAAAAAGAAAAACCCAAGTAAAACGAGAGTAATCATCTATAATTACAAAATCATATCATTTTCCTCCTAGACTAGTGGTTCTAGTTGGTCCAAATAAGTCCATATGCAAAAGCTCTAAAGGTCTAGAAGTTGAAACAACATTTTTGGATTTAAATGAAACTCGAGTTTGTTTACCTAGTTGGCATGCATCACAAATTCTATCTTTTTCAAAATTCAGTTTAGGCAAGCCAAGAACTAATCTTTCTTAATTAATTTTGAAAGAGAATGCATGCTAATGTGTGCAAGTCTACAATGCCAAAGCCAACTAGTCTCATTAACTTTAGCATTCAAGGATACGAGGCATTGCATGTTTATTTTGGCTAAATCATTTAAATCTACCATATAAACATTGCCATGTCTATGTCCAATAAATTTAATGCCATCGTTAATAGGACTAGTTACAATGCAAACAGATGATTCAAAAACAACTTTATACCCTTTATCACAAAATTGACTAATGCTAAGTAAGTTATGCTTTAAATCATTAACTAACAAAATATTTCAATGTATTTGGAGGGAGTGATACCAATGTTACCTATCCCGATGATCTTTTCTTTGCCATTGTCTCCAAAGGTGACCATCCCTCCATCCTTAGCATCAAGTGTGATGAATTGTGATTCATCACCAGTCATGTGTCTCAAGCATCCACTGTCAAGATACCATTTCCTGTTTCCTCCTTGGGATGCTAGACACACCTGCAAGCAATAGTCAAGTTTTTGTTTTAGGTACCCAAGCTTTCTTGGGTCCTTTTTGGTTAGTCAAAATGGTTCCTTTTGGAACCCATATTTTCTTTATAGTTGAGTTTGCAGATTTGTCAAAGAAGCAAGTGTATGACTTATGTCCTACTCTACCATATTTGAAACAAGTAATATTGGTAGACTTATTACTTAAAGAATTACATAAATATTTTTCAGATATTTTTGTTTCTTCAAGGGGTTATAGCCAAGTCCAGCCTTATCATATACGACTTTTTGATTATCAAGAATCATATTTAGTTTGTTTGAACTTAAGGTGAACTTATCTACTATTGGGTTTCAGCTTGACAATTTCATTCTTTAAGCTTTGATTTCTTGAAGCAAGGTGGATTTTTCAATTGAAAAGTTTTTAGCTTGTTTCAATAAGGATTGATTTTTCAATTTTAGCTCTTTATTTTTCATCCCTAGTTTCTTTAATTCATCAACTAAATCATAGAAAGCTTCATGCAATTCTTCAAATGTAAAGTCACTAGGGGTTTCAGAAATTACCTCATTTTCGTGTGCCATAAGGCACAGGTTGGCTTGTTCGGTTGAGGTTCTTCATCGGAGCTTGAGTCATCACTCGCACTCCATGTGACCATCATGGCTTCTTCTTGAACTTCTTGGAACCTTTCTTCAGTTGTGGACATTCGGATTTGAAGTGTCCTGGCTTCTTGCACTCGTAGCAATAAGGGGTTGGTCTTCCTCTTTTTCTTTGCTTTGTTTCTCTTTTGTGAATGGCCTCTTTCTCATCCCCTATTTCCTTTTTCTCAAAAATTTCTTGAATCTTCGGGTGATGAGAGCCATCTCTTCATCTTGTTCTTCACTTCAGTGTCATCAGTTTCTTCATCAGGAGGACTGTGGATTTGAGGGCGATGGTTCTTTTCTTTTTGACTTCTTCCTCTTGATGTTGCTTCATGCTTAGCTCATGATCATCAAAGATCCAGAAGCTCTTCTAGAGGTAAGGTGTTCAAGTCCTTCGCTTCTTGGATGGCAGTCACTTTGGCTTCCCAAGTTCTTGGCAAGGATCTGAGAATCTTTCTTACAAGCTCACTGTTAGTATAGGACTTACCAGACTCTTTAAACCATAATGATATCAGTAAAATGAGTAAACATTACAGTTGGGACTCATCATGCTCCATTTTAAACAATTCATATTTATGCACAAGCATGTTTATTTAGACTCTTTTACTTGATTGGTTCCCCATGGGTTACTTCTAACCTATCCCATATTTCTTTAGCAGAAGAACAAGTAGAAATACGATTGAATTCATTTGCATCAAGAGCACAATAAGTACATTCATTGCTTTAGCATTTATTGGGCCATCTTTTTATCAACCTCATCCATTCTTTCTCGGATTTGGTTGATTCCTCACCATCTATAATTTTAGTGGGTGTGTGAGGATCATTCACTATGATACTCCACATATCATAGTTCGAGTGCTTGTATGAATATTTTCATCCGAGCTTTCCAATAGGTGTAATTAGATCCATTGAAAAGTGGAGGTCGGTTGGTGGATTGCCCTCGCTAGAGAAGTACCGACGTGGGTTGTCATAGATCTTTGGCTCCTTGATTGTTTAGATCAAAGATGGGCTAGAGCACCGGGCTCTGATACCACTTGTGCCCAGCTATGCAACCAAGAGGGGGGGTGAATTGGATTTCTAAAAATTTTAAGCTTAACTAATGACTTATAAAAAATTTTGTCAATAGCAAAATGGAATGAGGAGAAAAAACCTTAGTTCAAGATTAATTGCCTAAAGCAAGAGAGCAAGGAATAATGAAGAGTTAAAGAGAAGCAATTATGCACACCACAAACACAATGATTTATAGTGGTTCGGTGCCAACCTTGCACCTACATCCACTCCCCAAGCTCCTACTTGGGAATTTCATCCACTATACTTGTATTCAACCCGAATACAACATCAAAACTCCGACACTAGCTATCCCAAGCTAGTCCACTTGGTTTCCCGGGTACAAGCCAACCCAATACACTCCGATTCTAGGTTCGGATCAACCTTCCCTTATTTTGGAACCCCTCCAAAACAAAAACAATCACTCAAAATGAGTAAAACAATTTATAGCATAAATAAGTACAAGAAAAGCCCCTTTAATGAGCGAATATAACTTTAAATATACCTTTACTCAAGAGAAGAAGCCCCTTTTTGGATTTCCTCAAAGTGGATGGAGAATTGATTGAGCGTTGAGGAGTTGGTGAGCTTGGATTGATGGCTTCTTGGAAGCTTTAAATGAGCTCTTGATTAGGGCTGAAAAGTTGGCTTGAGAAACCCTTTCTCTTTTGAATGCACTTGAATGCTCTTTTGAATGTTCTTCTTTTTCTTTTTTAATCTCTTGCACTCTCTTTTTCTTTTGTTGTTTGTTTCCCACCTTGAATCCTTTTATAGCTTTAAGAAATAGAAGAAAATATTCTAGGCTGAAAAGAGCGTTAGACCACATTAAATGAGCATTAAAAGTACTTAAAACGGGTTAAAAACTAGCCGTTGCAGAAAATCCCATCGCAGGGGTCGACTCATGAGTCGACTCATGCCTCAGGGGTCGACTCATGAGTCGACCTCTGTTGAAGCAACCAGAAAATAGGTTTCTGCAACTTTGGCCTAAGACAGCAGAAGTCGACTCATGAGTCGACTCATGCCTTGAGGGTCGACTCATGAGTCGACTCACAGGCCGTGCCAAGCCAAAAATTCAGCATGCCAAACTGCTCATTGTGCCATGAGCTGACTCATGAGTCGACTCATGGATTTCAAACATGCATAACTTCAAAAATACAAGTCCAAAAATAATAAAATTTTCGCCAATAGAACACAAATCTTTGGTTCTACCAAATGATACTATTAAATCAGGATTTTGGTAAAATTATGATTTTGTCCCTGAAGAGCACAAAGACTTTTTCAAATAAAAAATATTGGTACCCCTTCAATCTGCTTTGTAATCATCAAAATCAATCTAGGAGCAACAACTTATATGATAACACCTTGTAATTTCTCCATATGTAACATTACTATCTGAGTATTGGATACTAGAAGTCTAGTTCACATATGCAATTCATTGCAAGGACTTCAAGTTAGTAGAAAATTTAAGAATGACGAGAGATTCTTAAATATGGGAGATGAAAGTCAAGTTCCAATCTGGGCTTTAAGAGTCGTCGAGCTTGTTTTCAAGTCTAATAGTATCATTTTAAGTGATTATCATATCTTTCTTGATAAATATAATTTTTGTTGGTCTTTTGGCCAAAGATGGTTATAATTTATCAATAAAGAATGATTATTGTGATATCATTATGAATGATGTTACAATAATGTGAGGATAATTAAGAAATGATATCTATATATTGTCACAACCATGAGTATAATGTACACTCTAAATAAACATCCAAAGTTAGATAATATCACAGATACCTACCTTTGGCATTGCAGGCTCGATCATATTAACAAAGTAGGATAAACATATTTGCACAAGAGGGTATCCTCAATATCAATGATTGTGAATTATTGTCAACCTGTGAGTCTTGTCTTCTTGAAAAGATGACTAAGTCATCTTTTACTGAAAAAGGTGAATGAGCTAGTAAAGTTCTAGGTCTAATACATAGTAATATTTATGGACCAATGAACATTAGTGCCAGAGGAGGATATAGCTATTTCATTACGTTCACAAATGACCTATCTAGGTATGGGTATGTCTACTTGATGAAACACAAGTCCGAATCATCTGAAATGTTCAAATGATTTCATAATGAAGTAAAGAAATAAATTGAAAAATGTATTAAGACTCTTTGATCTAATCAAGGGGGTGAATATATTTCCAGTGAATTTCTAACATATCTTGAAGAGAATAAAATTCTCTCATAATAGACTCCTCGAGGGACACCACAGCATAATGGTGTCTCAAAAAGAAGGAATCGAACCTTGTTGGATATGGTTCGATCTATGATGGGGTTTGCCAGTCTGCCAATCTCTTTTTGGAGATATGCACTTGAGACGGTCTATTTTGTGCTCAATAATGTTCCAAGCAAGTCAGTTAGTAAAACACCTTATGGATATGGTTAGGGCATAGGCTGAACCTCACTTTCTTAAGGTCTGGGGTGTCTGGCTTATGTCAAACGATTACAAACCGACAAACTCGGACCTAGATCCGATAAGTGTAATTTTGTAGGGTGCCTCAAGAAAATGAGGAGATATTACTTTTACCTTCCTGTTGAACAAAAAATATTTGTCAGTTAGAAGAGATCATCCTCAACTCAAATGTGTGGGAAGATGGGACATCCAACACTTGGGCATTGGAAAAAGAGGAGGAAGAGAGAATGGTGTGGAGACGGAGAGGAGATCTGAGTTCACAATTTAATTTTTTTAAAATCCTAAGAGACCGTCTCTTAAATAGACTTTTTCTTGATTCCAATCAATCTACAAAGGCTAGTCCTTATCTCATAAAGATTTTTATCTTTTAATCTGATTTTTTTTCAAAAAAACTAAATTCAATTGGAAAGATCCTCACCTCTTTTAACAAGTAGATGGGGTGCCCCACATTCTATAAGGCAAGTAGAGTGGGCATTCTCATCAAATGAGGCAAGTAGTTGGGGCACCAACTTTTGACGCTCCTTAGGATTTTATACATACAAGAGAGGGGGCATAGCTTCTCTCTCTCTCTCCTTCCATGCTAAGGCAAAAGAGGGGGTGGGTCTCTTTCTCTTCTTACACCCACTCCAAGGGGTGTGCGCCATTTGGACTTTCCCAAAAAGGAGGCATGCACCTCCTCTCTTTTTCTAATTAATCCACACCATAGAAGGAAATAATAAAGGAGAAAATACGGAGATTTATTACCAACTAATTGGCTTGATCCAATCTTTTTGGGCCCTCAAATAGGTGCCCCTCTAAATCCAAATCAAATGGATCTAGTTAAGGTTCAAGACTATAGACTTGATCAAATCCTTATCTAATAAGGAATCCAAGTCTAGAGAAGAATTAGATTTAACCATGTGCTAGCATGGTTCTCCTAAATCCAATAGAATTTCATTAAATCCTAACCCAATTAGAACTTCACAAGCTTAATTAGTTAATTCAAGATTAAATCCCTTAATGTATGCCTCATAGATTCAATTCTATCTGGTAGTGAGATATATGATGATCTCCATTGTAATATCATCGAAACTCCTTTCGATGGATTGGAATAATTCTAACTCTATCCTTCAAGGATCATCAATCATCAAGATGAACATCCGATGAGTCTTATAATCTATCAGTGACACCTAGCAATATGTAGTGACAATCCAGTAGAATGAAAGTATAAACCTTCCGGTACAGTTATCGTATGTGATTCAATCCTTCTATCGTAAGTTCTGACTTGATGGAGGTTATGGAGAACTCGTCAGATCTCATCGTTAGTCATATGCTAGATTAGCTCGACTTGAGTTCACTTGTGAATATCATGAAAACTCTTTTTCAGTATTCATACTTGTTTTGGCTAAAGACTTTTTGAACTCAGTCTCACAAATCACATAGGACTTCTTCTTTTCTATCAAGGTTGATAGATTCCATCTAGGTGCATCCTACTCCTAATAGCGAATCTGAACCTACTGTAGTCAACATACACAGTAATGATCCGAATGGCTAGGGATCAAAAAAATATGCAGTCAAACTCGGTAGCCTCACTGCGAATAGCCGATGACACCGCAGGTCAAAGAACCACTCACACCACTATAGCATTGAGACAACCATTAATGAGTAAGAAGATATCCAAGTGATTTCTCATGTTGGTCACACTTAATATAAGTTATTCTCTAACAACCATCTATACTTTCACCTCAATATTTCTACACTGCAGACTCAAGACTCGTCTGTCCAAAAAGAAGGTAATCCTGATCTTTAAATGAATTAATCACTGTCCTTTGTGATGATCTCCTGATCGAAAGTATTTAGAAACTAATTATTAATTAATGTATGTCTCAAATTCTCAATACCTTGAGAAAATTCAAAATCATCTTTATTAATTTCTAAGACAATTCATGGACATCTAAACATAATTGAAAATAAAAATATACTTTATCAATAATAAAAGTGTTACAAGTACAAAGTTAAGTCTTAAAATTATAAAATGTGTAAGCCAACAATTGGCTTCTAGGATACTAATCTAACACAGTGATCAGCAGGAATATATATTTGATAAGAGGAGCATCTTGGAGAGACCGAAGAGTATAGGAGGAGCTAGAGAAGTGAAGATGGATAGTGATAATCAGTCACAGACTGAAGGCACTTACATAAATGTACCTGTTGAGGTTGAGTTGAGTAAGAGATATTCTACTCAAGTGGAGGACCATATAGAGGCCAACTGTTCAGATGGAGGTGTAGGAGGAGCCACAGACATCATGTGGGAGGAAGTCACTAGTGAAAGTGGCATTGCACAAGCCCCAACATATCATTCGCAGGCCAATTGATATGGCATTGATGAGACAGTTTCATATGCTCTCATCACTGATAATAGAGATCCAAAGGTATTTAAGGAGGCCATGGAGAGCCCAGATCGAGAGTTATGAATGCAGGCCATGATGCAGGAGACTAGTCACTAGAGAAGAACAAGACATGGCAGCTGGTGGATCTTCCAAGAGGTGCTCGAGCTATCGGTTCCAAGTGGGTGTTCACACAGAAGGAGGCACCTTTAGAGCAAGGTAGAGTCCAATTCAAGATGAGGCTTGTTGCCAAGGAGTACTCTCAGAGAGAGAGAGTAGACTACATCGAGGTATTCTCTCCAATGGTATGTCATACTTCAATTCGAGTGTTGCTGTCGCTTGTAGCTTAGCATGATATGGAGTTGGAGCAGAGGGATGTGAAGACGCTATTCTTGCATGGAAGACTAGAGGAGAGAATCTACATGAAGCAACCAGATGATATTATTCGGTCTGGATTGGAGGATAAGGTGTGTCTTCTCATGAAATCTCTTTATGGTTTGAAGCTATCACCTTGATAGTGGTACAAAAGGTTTGATGCTTTTATCCCGAGCCTCGAATTTACTAGGTGTGAACATGATAGCTGTGTATATATGAAGGATATGGATAAAGATGATGTACTATATCTACTTCTGTGCATAGATAATATGCTCATTGCCAGCAGGAGTGCAGAAGCAGTGGATGAGCTGAAAGGTGCATTGTCCGAAGAATTTGAGATGAAGGATTTGGATTCGATGTGAAAAATTCTCGACAAAGAGATTTGTCAGGACAGGAGCTGAGATATTCTCCACTTGTAATAGGGTGGTTACATCGACAAGGTGTTAGAGAGATTTGGGATGGACAAAGCCAAACAGTTGGAACATCGTTGACAAGCCACATATCTCTCTCAAAGCAAAAGTGCCCCAGACTAAGGAAGAAAGAGAGTACATTAAGAGAGTTCCATATGCCAGTGCTGTGGGTAGTGTGATGATGCTATGATATGTTGCAGGTCAGACAGAGCACATGCAGTGAATCAGGTGAGCAAATATATGGCAAACCTAAAAAAAGAGCATTGTGATAGGGTCAAGATGCTGTCGTTAGGACATCGTGATTATTAATCAAATTCTGACTTCAATAAAAATTAAAAAATATTAGAAAGTAGTGAGTCGGGTCGAATCCACAGAGAAGGTAGGATTTTGATTTAAAATCTTTGATTTTACAAAAAAAATAAAATTTTGAAGAAAATAATTTAAGTCGGAAAATAAAAATTAAAAGTGTAAAAAAAATAAATCGAGTACTAAGATCTACTAACTAGATCCTAGCATCTACTTGCAATAAATTGGTACTAAGATCTACTAATTAGATTCTAGCATCTACGTGTAAAAAATAGAAGACAGGAATTTAAAGTGCAAAAAAATAAATTTTACATTAATTGAAATTAAAATTTAAGTATAAAAAATTAAAAAAAAATAATAAAATAAAATAAAAATAAAACTGTAACAAGATCTGAAGTTGATCAGCCAAGCCTCATCGAGAAGATGGTTAATGATCTCTCCATCTTTCATCGTACTTCGTAGAGCGAACCAACTTCTCTCTTTTTTTTTCTTGGATCCCTAAAGCTATATAATTTTTTTTTATTTTTTTCTATACTTTCTACTCAATTTTTCTACTCATAAAGCTCATTCCCGGATCTCCTATTTATAGATAAATTTTTTATAATTTTTTGATAGAAAAAAGAGTCCTAAAAACCTTTAGAAATCATATTAATCTCTTTAGAAATATTCTTGACCATCGGATCTGGATTGGACCGCTCAGATCTATCCAAAATCAGCTTTTTACTCCTTATCAGGGTCGGATTCGATTCTGATCATCCGATCATGCTTCAGATGAGATCTAAGCCATCGATCAGTGCTTCTGATCTCCTATTCAAGTTTGGAGCATCCTCAGCCGTTGGATCTCTTAATGGATCGCTTCTGGACCGTCGGATCATGCAAAAGAGTCCTCTTATAAACCGACAATGAACAGCAACCGTTGGATCTAAATCGGATTCAATCTCAGCCATTGGATTGCACCCAAGATCTTTCTCTCGCTGTGAACCGTGCCTATGAATCGTGTGAAGTTTCAGTGGACTGTGCCCTGGCTCTATGGACCGAGCGGCCGGTCCATCATACACCGAAGGCTATTTTCTTTATTTTTTAGGATATTTTAGCTCCATTTTTACTCTGATTTTTACCT